>NC_067145.1:47616897-47871736 GCF_903995435.1 Acomys russatus
GTAATCAAAATCTATGAAACATTGATTGAGTTTAATAATTTAAGGATTTTTTTCCTTAAAGAAACAAGTTGAAAAAAATCTATTGGAAAATGAAGTATTACTACCATCCCACAAAGCACACCAGATTGTAGCATTGTAAAGAGTTACATATCATGTCCACTTGATTATATTATACTCTTAACATTCATGCTGAAGTCAACATGGCGAGCCCCAGTGTACAAATTATTGCACACGAGCCATAGGAAACAGTCATACAGTTCAGAAAAAGAAAATCCCTTTCCAGCCACAAATGTTCATCTCTGAGACAGCTTTTCCTGCAGCTTGTCATTGAGATGTTAATGAAGTTTTCACTTGTTTTAATTATACTGCAAATTATGTTGTATGAATTTTCATAGAGGAATTTCCAAAGAGAGTATTGACTATACAGTACCTGGAGAGAACCCACTGTGGCACCATTCATGTGTGTCCAGAACACCAAAGTACACCGTGGTCCCGTTTGTGAGATGACAGGCGTGAAAACATCAGCAAGGTCACCAAAGTTCCCATTTGAACTGTCAGCATACAGGTACCAGCCATCCGTGGTATTTCTAGGGGGGAAATCCATCATATTCATAAAGAAAAAAATGATAAAACATAACACAGTTTAACAATGTCCATATTTTATAGATATGTAATTATTTTCTACAAGTATAATATTTTATAGCATAGTTAAGTTCTGCAGAACATGGAGCTGTAGGATTTAACGTTTTTCCTGATATCTTTTGTTTCCACTCTGGTCACAATGTCTTGGTTCTTCCGTTTTGAAATCAGGATGTTTTCTCTGTCTTTTTTTTTTTTTTTAAATCATATAGGAATTCAGAGTTAAGAGAATTTGAACTTAACTCTGCATGGCAAGAAACTATGACCCATTTTTCTGGTGGCACAGATGGAAAGACAAAGGAGGGCAACTGTAGCAAGGCCACAGAGGCACCTCAGGAAGACACATATAAGAACATCCATAGAGAAATTTCAAAAGATGGCGCCGACCATTAAGCCACGTACCTGATCTACCCCGAGGAGACCAGAGGCATAAGTGGAGCAACAGATCGCTGGACTTTGAGAATTGTAGGTGAGTGGGGCCCCAAAGGCCGCAGACCAAACAGGGGGCCTACCCCCCTGGGACAAGCAACATCCCGGAGGTGCTAAACGCACTCCCCAAACTCTGGAACGGAATCCACATGCAAACTGCAGCCTGTATATAAAGCACAGACTCGCTGTTTGGGGAGGGGATTTTCCAGAGTCCCCAGCCAGAGGAGTCTCAGTGAAGAGGGTGAATCTGCTCTAGGATTCCTCCTTCCACACCACCCCAAACTGCAGAGGTCACCCACCTAGGCCGAGTGGAAACACAGGCGGTGGGACCCAACAGAGACAGCTAAAGTGGGACTGCAGCTCGCTGGCCATCCGGGGCCAAACCTAACACCAATCACAGCTAACTGAGCCTGCAAACAGCGGCAGTGAGAAATCAGCTTGAACTGCTTCCACAGATCCGTCCAGAGACGTGGGTCTTGCCTAGAGCTATAGCTGAACTTATTAGCCCTGCAGGAAGACCTGGTTCCGCGGGCTTCTGCCAGAGCTCTGCAACCCTATTGTTCCTACCCAGCCGCAAGGCACCGGTCCTACGCTCCCCGCTCCCTGCTCCCCAAACGAGAGAGCCCACCTAGAGATCCTGGCCCGAGCAAGGCAGGCACTCTCACATTATCAGGAGACAAGACGTGGATGGGTCGTGTTTGCAGTGTCTAATTGCTGTCCTAGAGTGTGAAGATCTGGTCTCACGGGAGACCGCCAGAGCTCTGCAAAGCTAATCTTACTAACTGCCCAGCCACAGGCCCTGGCCCTGCGCTCCCTGCTCCCCAGCGAGAGAGCCCAGCTGATCTGGCCCTGCTTTCCCTGCTTCCTGAACAAGAGAGCCCAGCTGGAGATCCGGGCACGAGCAAGGCAGGCACTCTCACTTTATCGGGAGACAAAAAGAGGGTCTTGCTTGCAGTGCCTAATTGCTGACCGAGAGCGACCTTGGTCCCTCCAGGCATATAGTACTGGGAGAGGTTGGGCACTGCTACAGGATATAGAGACAGAGCTAAAAGACAGCTACAACCCCAGAAGATCTGATTTACCTGGGGTCTTGAATACAAAGCCACAGGAAGGACAGGCAGCTGGGATCAACCTACTCAGCCAGAACGTTTGTCTGCGGACCTTATTCTTGGTCCCAAGACTGCTGATCTGAACTACAGCAGTAAAGTCCAAACAGATATCTACTTTGGCTGGCTCAGCCTGGAGCCCAGGGGACAGAGGAAAATCACCATGAGTGAAACCGGATCACCTACCTGTTCCACAAAAATATGCCCTGATCCCCACAGGCAAGAGCACCTGACCTACAATCAGTCATCAATTAACCATTCTCAACCAGCGAATGTCACTACAAAATACCTTCCAACATCAGAGCCATCAAAATGACAAGAGGACAGCGAAAGAATGCTATCAAAAACCAAAACAGGGAGGGATCCAAGATGGCAGCGAGCAGTGTGGACCGCGTTTGGAGGCTCCAGTGAACAATTCAGGGAATTGCACAGATTTCTGAGCCAGGAACACCGAGGTCCGAACATCACTGCAGCGGGAGTGCTCCGCGGTTCGGAGGGACCAGGGTGCGGAGGACCTGCGTGCCCCTGCACACGGGAGGAGCGTGGTTTTTCTCTGATTGGAGCGGCAGCGGCAGAGGCAGCAGCACCAGTGGCACCAGCAGCGGTGGCTGAGGTTTGCAGCTCATAGCCTTCCGGTGGAGGCGATTGGTGTGGTGGCTGGTGGGAGTTGCTGCGGGAGAGGGGACTCGGGGCAGGATTTGGGTCGCGTGGAGCCTTTGGACCCAGACTGGACTCGGCAGACAGTTCGGCCCCAGAGTCCCGGGTACTGGCCCGGCCCAGCAAGCAATTCTGCCTGAGGCACTAACTCAGCTCCAGCCACAGCTCCCCTGCTGTGGCGCAGGCTTAGTTGAGCACGCTGCTCCACACTAGGCAGCACCTCAGCTCAGCGGCAGCTCCCCTGCGGTGACACAGTCTGGGCGGAGCACTTGGTTTCACCACAGGCGCTAACTCAGAACAGCTGCAGTTCTCCTGCTGTGGCGCAGGCCGGGCCTAGCACTCAGTTCCACCCTAGGCACCACCTCAGCTCAGTGGCAGCTCCCCAGCAGTGACACAGTCTGGGCAGAGCACTTGGTTCCACCATTGGCGCTAACTCAGAGCAGCCGCAGTTCTCCTGCTGTGGCGCAGGCTTGGTGACGTGCTCAGTTCCATCCTAGGCACCGCCTCAGCTCAGCAGCAGCTCCCCTGCGGTGACACAGTCTGGGTGGAGCACTTGTTCCACCACTGGCGCTAACTCAAAGCAGCCGCAGTTCTCCTGCTGTGGCACAGGCTGGACAGAGCTCTCGGTTCCACCAGCTCTAAGACTCTGGTTGGACACAGTGTGCAGTTTGAATCCAGAATTCCTGGCTGAGATTGGTGGTCAGTTCGGGCCCTGAGTCAATAACTGACCACAGCACGCACTTTAGGCCAAATGGCCCTAGCGGAGCTTGGGGCGTAGTCCCAGCCCAAAAATTCTGGCTGGACCCTGTGTGCATTTTGGGCCCAGAATCCCTAGCTGAGCTTGGCAGATGGTTCAGGCCCTGAGAATCTAGCTGAGTTCAGCCCGTGGTTCGGTCCCAGTGCTCCTGGCTGGACTTGGCAGGGAACACAGAAGGCTGTGGATACCTTGGCCTGACCCAACGCTCATTCAGAGACCCAGATCAATTGCAGGATCCACGGAAGAGGGGGGCTGAGGATCACTGGCTGTGAGAGACCAGAACAACAGGGCTAACCTCCTAACATCCACACCAGTGAAGCTTTGAGCTCGCAGCCTAGGGAAATCGTGAGAAAACAAGTGAATCTATCGTCAGACACCCTCCATTCAACTCTGGAAGCTACCCAACAAAAACAAAGACGCCAAGATGACTAAAGAACAACGAAAAAGCATACGCAAAAAACCCCAAAACAACATGGCGTCTCCAGTTTCCAGCTATCCCAAAGAAAACAACCCAGAGAACTCAAATACAACGGAAATACAAGAAAATGACCTCAAATCCTTAGTAATGAGGATGATAATGGAGGAAACAAATAAAATTTGTAATCAAATGCAGGAAGACGCAGACAAACAGGTGAGAGACATAAAAGAAGCACATAGAGTGGAACTGGAAAAATTGCAGGAAAATGCGAACAACCAGATGAAAGAAATAAATAAAACGGTTCAAGCTCTGAAGACCTATAAAGAGGCAATGGAAGAAACTCAGGAATATACAAAAAATCAGATGAAAGAAATCAAAAATCAGTTCAAGATCTGAAAATGAAAATGGATTCAATGATAAACACACAGACAGAAGAAAAACGAGAACGTGAGACCTCAGAGAAGAAGGCGAGCAACACAGAGGTGAGCTTTTCTAACAGAATCCAAGAGATGGAAGAACGAATCTCAGGTCTAGAAGATACAATCACAGATATTGAATCAACCATTAAAGAAAATGCCAAATCTGGAAAACTCCTGACACAAAACATCCAAGAAATTAAGGACACCATGAAAAGAAGAAATCTGAGGATAATAGGCATTGAAGAAAGGGAAGACATCAGACTCCAGGGCCCAGAAACTATTCTCAACAAAATCATAGAAGAAAATTTCCCCAATCTAAAGAAAGAAATGCCTATAAACATACAAGAGGCCTACAGAACACCAAATAGAATTGACCAGAAAAGAAAAACTGCCCGCCACATCATAATCAAAACACAAAACTTGTAGAACAAAGAAAAAATATTAAAAGCTGCAAGGGAAAAGGGCCAAATAACATTTAATGGTAAACCTATCAGAATTACACCCGACTTCTCAGCAGAGACCATAAAAGCCAGAAGGGCCTGGACAGAGATCCTGCAAACCCTAAGAGACCACAGATGCCAGGCCAGACTACTTTACCCAGCAAAATTATCAATAACCATTGATGGAGAAAACAAAATATTCCATGACAAAAACAAATTCAAACAGTACCTATCCACAAACCCAGCTTTACAGAAGGTACTAGAAGGAAAACTCCATCCCAAAGGGTCAAGCTACAACCAAAACTACCCAGGAAATAGATAACTATCCCATGGCAAAAACACAACTACACAAATGCTCGACTGGAAACAACATCAAAATTAAGACTCTTAACAGTCACTGGTCATTAATATCTCTCAACATCAATGGCCTCAATTCTCCAATAAAAAGACACAGACTAACTGAATGGGTACATAAACAAGATCCAACATTCTTCTGCATCCAAGAAACACATCTCACCCATAATGAAAGGCATTACCTCAGGGTAAAAGGTTGGAAAAAAATATTCCAAGCAAATGGTCACAAGAAGCAAGTAGGTGTAGCCATTTTAGTATCAAACAAAATAGACTTTCAACCAAAATTAATCACAAGGGATGAGGAAGGACACTTCATCCTCATCAAAGGTAAAGTCAACCAAGATGACATCACAATTCTGAACATCTATGCTCCCAATACAAGGGCACCCACATATGTAAAACATCTCCTAAAAAAGCTTAAACCACACATCGATCCCCACACAATAATAGTGGGAGACTTCAACACCCCACTCTCACTGAAGGATAAGTCATTGAAACAGAAACTAAGCCGAGAAATAACATCATTAACCAATGCCATGGGTCAAATGGATCTAACAGATATCTATAGAACCTTTCACCCAAACAAGAAAGAATACACCTTCTTCTCTGCACCCCATGGAACCTTCTCCAAAATTGATCACATCGTAGGTCACAAAGCAAGCCTCAATAGATACAAGAGGATTGAAATAATACCTTGTATCCTATCAGATCACCATGCTCTTAGGCTGCAATTCAACAACAACAGAAATAACAAAAAGCCTACACGTACGTGGAAACTAAACAACTCTCTGCTAAATGACACCTGGGTCAGGGACGAAATAAAGAAAGAAATCAAGGAGTTTCTGAAATTCAATGAAAATGAAGAAACAACATACCCAAATTTGTGGGATACATTGAAAGCAGTGCTAAGAGGAAAATTCATAGCACTAAGTGCCTTTAAAAAGAAATTGGAAACATCGCACATAAGCATCTTAACAACACAACTGGAAGCCCTAGAAAAAAAAGAAGCAGAAACACCCAAGAGGAGTAGACGCCTGGAAATAATCAAACTCAGGGCTGAAAGTAACAAGTTAGAAACTAAGAAAACAGTCCAAAGAATCAACAAAACCAAAAGCTGGTTCTTTGAGAAAATCAACAAGATAGACAGACCATTAGCCAAACTAACTAAAAGGCAGAGAGACAGTATTGAAATCAACAAAATCAGAAATGAAAAGGGAGACATAACAACAGACACTGAAGAAATTAAAAGAATCATAAGATCCTACTTTGAAGGCATATACGCCACAAAATTTGAAAATCTAAGGGAAATAGACGATTTTCTTGAACAATTTCACTTGCCAAAGTTGAATGAAGAACAGATAAACAAGCTAAATAGTCCCACTTCCCCTACAGAAATAGAAGCAATCATTGATGGTCTCCCAACCAAAAAAAGCCCAGGGCCAGATGGTTTCAGTGCAGAATTCTACCAGACCTTTAAAGGCGAGCTAATACCGATACTCTTCAAGCTACTCCAAAAGATAGAAATGGATGGAAAATTACCAAATTCATTCTATGAGGCCATAGTCTCATTGATACCTAAACCTCACAAAGACTCAACAAAGAAAGAGAATTTCAGACCAATTTCTCTTATGAACATATATGAAAAAATACTAAATAAAATACTTGCAAAACGAATACAGGAACACATCAAAGATATCATTCATCATGACCAAGTAGGCTTCATTCCAGGCATGCAGGGATGGTTTAATATACGGAAATCCATCAATGTAATCCACCATATAAACAAACTGAAAATAAAAAACCACATGATCATCTCCTTGGATGCAGAGAAAGCATTTGATAAAATTCAACACCCATTCATGTTTAAAGTTTTAGAGAGATCGGGGATACAAGGCACTTTCCTCAACATAATAAAGGCTATATACAGCAAGCCAATAGCCAAAATCAAAGTAAATGGTGAGATACTCAAGGAAATTCCTCTAAAATCGGGAACAAGGCAAGGCTGCCCACTCTCTCCATATCTCTTCAATATAGTACTCGAAGTTCTAGCCAGAGCAATAAGACAACAAAAGGAGATCAAGGGTATCCAAATGGGAAAGGAAGAAGTGAAATTATCCCTCTTTGCAGATGATATGATAGTGTACATAAGTGACCCTCAAAACTCCACCAGAGAACTCCTAAAGCTGATAAACACCTTCAGCAAATTGGCTGGATACAAAATTAACTCAAAAAAGTCTGTAGCCTTCCTATACACAAATGACAAGCTTGCAGAGGAAGAAATTAGGAAAACCACACCCTTCACATTAGCCACAAGCAATATAAAATATCTAGGAGTTACCCTAACTAAGCAAGTGAAGGACTTGTATGGAAAAAATTTCAAAACTCTGAAGAAAGAGATTGAAGATGACCTGAGAAGATGGCGTGATCTTCCTTGCTCATGGATCGGGAGAATTAACATAGTAAAAATGGCCATCCTACCAAAAGCAATCTACAGATTCAATGCAATCCCTATCAAAATAACTACACAATTTTTTAAAGACATTGAAAGTTCAATTCTGAACTTCATATGGAAAAACAAAAAACCCAGAATAGCTAAAGCAATCTTGTACAATAAAAGATGCTCCGGAGGAATCTCCATACCTGATCTCAAACTGTACTATAAAGCAATAGTAATTAAAACAGCATGGTACTGGCACAGCAACAGGCTGGTTGATCAGTGGAATCGAATCGAAGACCCAGATATGAATCCACACACATATGGTCACTTGATTTTTGACAAAGAAGCCAAATCCATTCAATGGAAAAAGGATAGCATCTTCAACAAATGGTGCTGGTCTAACTGGAGGTCTATGTGTAAAAAAATGAAACTGGACCCATGTTTTTCACCTTGCACAAAACTCAAATCCAAGTGGATTAAAGACCTCAACATAAAACCAGAGACATTAAGCCACTTAGAAGGAAAAGTGGGAAAGAGCCTGGAACATATTGGCACAGGAGACAACTTCCTGAACAGAACACCAACGGCCCAGGCCTTAATGTCAACCATTAATAAATGGGACTTCATGAGGCTGAGAAGCTTCTGTAAGGCAGGAGACACTGTCAAGAGAACAAAGCGACAGCCTACAGACTGGGAAAAAATCTTCACCAACCCTATATCTGACAAAGGTCTAATATCCAAAATATATAAAGAACTCAAGAAGCTAAACACCACCAAACCGAATAACCCAATTGAGAAATGGGGCTTGGAACTAAACAGAGAATTCTCAACAGAGGAGTATCAAATGGCTGAGAAACACTTAAAGAAATGCTCAACCTCCTTAGTCATCAGGGAAATGCAAATCAAAACAACTCTGAGATTCCATCTTACCCCATCAGAATGGCTAAGATCAAAAATTCAAGCGACACCACATGCTGGTGAGGATGTGGGGAGAGAGGAACACTCCTTCATTGCTGGTGGGAATGCAAACTAGTACAGCCACTTTGGAAATCTATCTGGTGCTATCTCAGAAAAATGGGAATAGGGCTTCCTCAAGACCCAGGTATTCCACTCCTTGGAATATACCCAGAAGATGCTCCAGCACACAACAAGAAAATTTGCTCAACCATGTTCATAGCAGCCTTATTCATAATAGCCAGAACATGGAAACAGCCTAAGTGTCCCTCAGTAGAAGAGTGGATAAAGAAACTGTGGTACATATACACTATGGAATACTACTCAGCTATTAAAAACAAGGAATTCCCGAAATTTGTGGATAAATGGATTGAGCTAGAAATGATCATAATGAGTGAGTTAACCCAGAAGCAGAAAGAATCAAATGGTATATACTCACTTATATCTGCATACTAGCCCAAGGGGCATGTCCCACAAAAGCCTTCACTTACCAGGAAACTGGGACAGAGGGGAAGGCATCCTATTGGGACTCTAAATGAGAGACGCATGGGAGAACAGCAAAATAAAAGGATCCAGAGGGTCCTAGAAATCTACAAGTAGAACAATATGATAGGCAGATTTGGGCCCAGGGGTCCCGCTCAAACTAAGGCACCAGCCAAGGACAATACAGGAGGTAAACTTTAAACCCCTTCCCAGATCTAGCCAATGGTCAGAATATTCTCCACAGTTGAGTGGAGAGTGTGATACGACTTTCTCACGTACTCTGGTGCCTCACATTTGACCATGTCCCCTGGAGGGGGAGACCTGGTGGCACTCAGAGGAAGGACAGCAAGTAGCCAAGAAGAGACTTGATACCCTATGAGAATATATAGGGGGACGTAATGCCCCTCAGGAACAGTCATAGGGGAGGGGAATAATGGGAAAATGGGGGGGGGGGAGGAATGGGAGAATACAAGGGATGGGATAAACATTGAGATGTAACAAGAATAAATTAATAAAAAAAAAAGAGAGAAAAAAATAAAATTTAAATTTAAAAAAAAAAAAAAAACAGTTTGACATCTCCGGATCCCAACATTCCCAATGAAAACAACCCAGAGACTCTAACAGTAATGGATAGGCAAGAAAATGACCTCAAGTCCTTAGTAAAGAAGATGATAATGGAAGAAACAAATAAAATCTGTAAACAAATGCAGGAGGAGGCTAACAAGAGGGCTGAAGAGTTAAAAGAGTCATATAAAGAGGCACTTGAAGAATTTCAGAAAAATATAAATAACCAGATGATGGAAATCATTAAAACAATCCAAGAAATGAAGATAAAAAATGGAAGATATGATGCAGAAACACACAGAAGAAAAACGTGATCAAGAGTCTACAAAGAAGAAAGCAAGCATCTCAGAAGTGGCCTTATCTAACAGATTGCAAGAAATGGAAGAACAAATATCGGGACTTAAAGATACAATTGCAGAACTGGAAACAACCATTCAGGGAAATGCTAAATCTGAAAAGTTCCTGACACAGAGCATTCAACAATTAAAAGACCACATGAAAAGACGAAACTTGAGAATAATAGGGATACAGGAAAGAGTAGATAGCCGACTCCACAGCCCAGAACACATATTTAATCAAATAATGGAGGAAAATTTTCCCAATTTGAAGAAAGAGATGCATATGAGTATACAAGAGGCCTACAGAACACCAAATAGAATAGACCTGAAAAGAAAATCTTCCCGCCACATAATAATAACAACACAAAATATACAGAACAAGGAAAAAATATTGAAAGCGGCAAGAGAAAAAGGCCGAGTAACATATGAAGGCAAACCTATCAGAATTACTCTTGACTTCTCAGCAGAGACCATGCAAGCCAGAAGGGCCTGGACAGAGGTGCTGCAAACCCTAAGAGATCACAGATACCAGGCAAGACTACTATATCTAGCAAAATTATCAATAACCATTGATGGAGAAGACAAGATATTCCATGACAAAAACAAATTCAAACAGTACCTAGCCACAAATCCGGCTTTACAGAAGCTATTAGAAGAAAAACTCCATCCCAACTGGTCAAACTACAACCAAAACTACATAGGAAATAGGTAAATATACCATTGCAAAATCACAACCTCACAAAATCTCAACTGTTACAAATACCAAAAATGAAGGGACTTACCAATCACTGGTCATTAATATCTCTCAACGTCAATGGTCTCAACTCTCCAATAAAAAGACACAGACTAATGGAATGGATGCATAAACATGACCCAACATTCTTCTGCATTCAAGAAACACACCTTAACCACAAGGACAGACATTGCCTCAGAGTAAAAAGTTGGGGAAAAATATTCCAAGCAAATGGTAACAAGAAGCAAGCTGGGGTAGCCATTCTAATATCTAATAAAATAGACTTTCAACCAAAATTAATCAAATGAGATGAGGATGGTCACTTCGTACTCATCAAAGGTAAAGTCAACCAAGAAGACATCACAATTTTGAACATCTATGCTCCTAATACAAGGGCTCCCACATTTGTAAAAGACCTATTAACAAAGCTTGCCCCACTCATTGATACCCACACATTAATAGTGGGAGACTTCAACATCCCTCTTTCACTCAAGGATAGGTCTTTGAATCAAAAAACAAGCCGGGAAATAACCTCATTAACCAATGTCATGAATCAAATGGATCTAACAGATATCTACAGAACTTTCCACCCAAATGCAAAGGATTATACCTTTTTCTCAGCACCCATGGAACGTTCTCTAAAATTGATCACATAGTTGGTCATGAAGCAAACCTCAATAGATACAAGAAGATTGAAATAATACCTTGTATCTTATCAGATCACCATGGCCTAAGGCTGGACTTCAACAACAACAGAAATAACAAAAAGCGTACTAACACGTCGAAACTAAACAACTTTCTACTTAATGACACATGGATCACGGAAGAAATAAGGGAAGAAATAAGACTTCCTGAAATTCAATGAAAATGATGGAACAACATACCCAAATTTGTGGGACACATTGAAAGCAGTGCTAAGAGGAAAAATCATAGCACTAAGCACCTTCAAAAAGAAAAAGGAATCATCCCACATAAACAACCTAACAACACATCTGGAAGCTCTAGAAAAAAAAGAAGCAGAAACACCCAAGGGGAGTAGACGCCTAGAAATAATCAAACTCAGGGCTGAAATCAATAAATTAGAAACAAGGAGAACAATCCAAAGAATCAACAAAACCAAGAGCTGGTTCTTTGAGAAAATTAACAAGATAGACAAACCGTTAGCCAATCTAACTAAAAGACAGAGAAACACTATCCAAATTAACAAAATCAGAAATGAAAAGGGAGACATAACAACAGACATCGAAGAAATACAAAGAATCGTAAGAACCTACTTTAAAGGCATTTATGCCACAAAATTCGAAAATTGAAGGGAAATGGACAAATTTCTCGACTGATTCCATTTGCCAAAATTGAACCAAGACCAGATAAACAAATTAAATAGCCCTATTTCGCCTATAGAAATAGAAGCAACCATTGATAGTCTCCCAACCAAAAAAGCCCAGGGCCAGATGGTTTCAGTGCGGAATTCTACCAGACCTTCAAAGAGGAGCTAATACCGATACTATTCAAGCTATTCCGAAAGATAGAAATGGACGGAATATTACCAAATTCCTTCTATGAGGCCATAGTCACATTGATACCTAAACCTCACAAAGATCCAACAAAAAAAGAGAATTTCAGACCAATTTCTCTTATGAACATTGATGCAAAAATACTCAACAAAATTCTCGCAAAGCGAATACAACAGCATATCAAAGACATCATTCACCATGACCAGGTAGGATTCATTCCAGGCATGCAGGGATGGTTTAACGTATGGAAATCCATCAATGTAATCCACCATATAAACAAACTGAAAGAGAAAAACCACATGATCATCTCTTTAGATGTAGAAAAAGCATTTGACAAAATCCAACACCCATTTATGTTCAAAGTTCTGGAGAGATTGGGAATACAAGGCACTTATCTAAACATAATAAAGGCTATATACAGCAAACCAACAGCCAACATTAAATTAAATGGAGAGATACTCAAGGAAATCCCTCTAAAATCGGGAACCAGACAAGGCTGCCCTCTGTCCCCATATCTCTTCAATATAGTTCTTGAAGTTTTAGCCAGAGCAATAAGACAGCAAAAGGAGATCAAGGGAATCCAAATGGGAGAGGAAGAAGTCAAATTATCCTTATTTGCAGATGATATGATAGTGTATATAAGTGACCCGCAAAATTCCACCAGAGAACTCCTACAGTTGATAAACACCTTCAGAAAATTGGCAGGATACAAAATAAACTCAAAAAGTCAGTATAGCTTTCCTGTATACAAATGACAAACAGGCAGAGGAAGAAATTAGGAAAACTACTCCCTTCACAACAGCCACAAACAATATAAAATATCTAGGAGTAACTCTAACCAAGCAAGTGAAGGACTTATTTGAAAAAAACTTCAAACCTCTGAAGAAAGAGATTGAAGATGACATGAGAAGATGGAGGGGTTTGCCTTGTTCGTGGATCAGGAGATTCAACATTGTAAAAATGGCCATCCTACCAAAAGCAATTTACAGATTCAACGCAATCCCTATCAAAATACCTACAAAATATTTTGAAGATATTGAAAGATCAATTCTTAAATTCATATGGAGAAATAAAAAGAAAACCCAGAATAGCAAAAACAATCCTATACAACAAAAGATCCTCCGGAGGAATCTCCATACCTGATCTCAAGCTGTACTACAGAGCAACAGTAATTAAAACAGCATGGTACTGGCAAAGCAATAGACTGATGGATCAATGGAATCGAATTGAAGACCCAGAGATGAATCCACACACATTTGTTCATTTGATTTTTGACAAAGAAGCCAAATCTATTCAATGGAAAAAGGATAGCATCTTCAACAAATGGTGCTGGTCTAACTGGATGTCTACATGTAGAAAAATGCAATTAGACCCTTATTTGTCACCATGCACAAAACTCAAGTCCAAGTGGATTAAAGACCTCAACTTAAAACCAGAGACATTAATTCAGTTAGAGGAAAAAGTGGGGGAAGAGCCTAGGACACATAGGTACAGGAAACAACTTCCTGAACAGTACACCAACAGCCCAGGCCTTAATGTCAACAATTAATAAATGGGAACTCGTGAGGCTGAGTAGCTTCTGTAAGGCAGGAGACACTGTCAAGAGAACAAACCGACAGCCTACAGAATGGGGAAAGATCTTCGCCCAACCCTTCATCTGACAAAGGTTTAATATCCAAAATATATAAAGAACTCGAGAAATTAAACACCACAAAACCAAACAACCCAATTGCGAAATAGGGCTTGGAACTTAACAGAGAATTCTCAACAGAGGAATATCAAATGGCCAAGAAACATTTAAAGAAATGCTCATCCTCGTTAGTCATCAGAGAAATGCAAATCAAAACGACACTGAGATTCCATCTTATACCCATCAGAATGGCTAAGATCAAAAACTCAAATGACACCACATGTTGGCGAGGATGTGGAAAGAGAGGAACACTCCTTCATTGCTGGTGGGAATGCAAACTAGTACAACCACTTTGGAAAGCTATCTGGCGCTTTCTCAGAAAAATGGGAATAGGGCCTCCTCAAGACCCAGCTATCCCACTCCTTGGATATACCCAGAAAATGCCCTACCACACAACAGGGACATATGCTCAACCATGTTCATAGCTGCTTTATACATAATAGCCAGAATATGAAAACAGCCTAAGTGTCCCTCAGTAGAAGAATGGACTAAGAAACTGTGGTATATTTACACAATGGAATACTACTCAGTTATTAAAAACAAGGAATACGCGAAATTTGTGGACAAATGGATTGATCTAGAAATTATCATAATGAGTGAGTTCACCCAGAAGCAAAAAGAGACAAACGGTATATACTCACTTATATCAAAACACTAGTCCAAGGGATATGTACCATGAAAATCTTTACTTACCAAGAAAGTGGGTCAGAGGAGAGGACATCCGATTGAGACTTTAGGCACGGGTAGCATGGAAGAAAGGGGAAATAGTAGGGCCCACAGGGTCCTGGAAACCTACAAGAAGAACTTTATGACAGGTAGATCTGGATCCTGGGGTCCTCCTCAAACTAAGGCACCAGCCAAGGAGAATATAGGCAGTAAGCTTTGAACCCCTACCAAGACCTAGCCGACGAATAGGATATTCTCCACCATTGAGTGGAGAGTGAGATCTGACTCTCACACGAACTCTGGTGCCCCTTTTCTGACCATGTCCCCCGGATGGGGAGACCTGGTGGCACTCAGAGGAAGGATAGCAAGTTACCAAGAAGAGACTTGATATTCTAAGAGCATATATAGGGGGAGGAGGTCTCCCTTAGTTACAGACATAGGGGAGGGGAGAAGGAGAGAAATGGGAGGGAGGGAAGAATGGGAGGAAACAGGGGAAGGGCTAACAATCGAGATGTAATATGAATAAATTAATAAAATTAAAGAATGGAAAAAAAAGAAAAAAAAAAAAAAGAACATCCATAGAATATTTACATTTCCGAAAGCCGTACTACATCCTATTTTCAAAAATAGTGAGACTTTCTCTTTTATACCAAACACAAAAAGCATCATAAGATGAAATTGGAAATTTACTAAGCTGTTTTCTTTCCATTTAATCTGTTGTCTAATTTAGTTAGAATCAGAAACATAAAATGTACCATTTTCTTTTAGTCAGAAAGATGGGTTTCACCCTCCTGCTGGTCCAGTGGATTCTGGCAACAATAAGACACTGTTCCTGTCTCCTACAGGATTTTTGAATTACACTTTTTGAGAAAAACAATAGGAAAAAAGTTCAATAACCTTGTTTCAGAGGTTAGGGATTTTCCTGTGAGGAGATGGATGTGTATATTTTACTCTATGCAGGATTTTATCCCAACTATTTAACTTCCCTTTCTCAGACAAAAGTAACCATAGAAAACATACAAATGAGTGGGCAGTATATACTGTGTTCCAATAAATACTATTTCCAAAAGATAGGCGGTGGATTAGATGTGGCCTCCAGGCTTTTTTGCTGAATTGCTGACTCCAGTTCTATTACATCAACAGCTGCTCTGATAATTGCCAGTGCTTGTTACAGAGACACAAGACAGGGCATAAACAAATGCCTTCTGGATGTTTCGGAAAACAGAGTCCAAAACTGAGAACACGGAGATAAATAAGGAAATTCCTAGAAGACAGTGAACTGCAGAGAAAATGAGTTATGTCTCTGCCTGAAGCCTTGGCTGACCACCAAATGGAGCACTAAACAATGCTGGAGAGCCACACAAACACTGCAGAGATGTTAGCAGCTGCACGCCTTGAGCTGTGGAACGGATGAAGTTCACTCTTTAAATCCAGGAATGTTAACCCCTCAAGAGAACAATGGTACATTTTAGACACCCAGGAAGGGAACATAACCTACTGTTGACAATATTCACTTTTTTAATCAAAAGCCACTAGACAGGAGGTGAACTACAAAAAGTGCCCATTAAGGGCCAAAAAGGAATGAGGAATGACCAGACCCTTTCCACAGGTAAGGCACTACTTTAGATAAACCAGACACAAATCCTATAGCACCTACTCAAGAACTATTCAGACACCATAGAAAATATGTTTAAGAAGTGAAGGGAAAATTTTGGAATTACTGAATCCACAGATAATCTTGAGAGGAAAAATATAAATTCTAATAGAACGTACCAAAGAAATTCCAGATATTTCAAACCATAATAATTAGGAACACGACGGGAGCCTACCATAGAAGTCCTCTAAAAGACTCCACCCAGCAGGGGATCCAAGCAAATGCTGCGACTCTCAGCCAACCTTCCACATGGAATGCAGGGATTCTTATGGAAGGGTTGAAGAATAGAAGGACGTGGAAGGGTCGGGGCTCCACAAGGAAACCAAGGGAGCCAACAAATCCAGGCAGAGGAGGAGGGTGCTGCAGAGTCTGATTCATCAACCAAGGACCATGCATGGTGAGGACCTAGACCCTCTGCTCAGATGTAGTAGACAGGCAGCACAGTCTCCTTGTGGGTCCCATAATATGGGGAGTAGCAACTATTTCTGACATGGACTCTGGTGCCCACTCATTGATCACTTCCCCCTGCTGAGGCAGCCTTGCCAGGGCACAGAGGTAGAAGATACAGGCAGTCCAGAAGACAAGACACTTGATAAGCTGCAGTCGGATGATAGAGGGTGAGGGCTCCCCTTTCTGAGGACTAGGGGAGGGAGGAAGAGGGTATTAGGGAGTGAAGGTGGGACTAGGAGGCGACAAGGGAGGGGAGCTACATCGGGATGTAAAGTGACCAAATTAAAAATGAGTAAATAAAGTTGCTTGTAGTTAAAACTGTAAATGGAATTCCAGGAATAATTAAGATCAAAGAGGGAGAAGTGAGCATGAAAATATGTTAGTACGGTGTTACCTTTAAAATCATAGAGAGATGGACAAGCAAAAGCACCAGCTCAGAGGCACAGAAGACACAAAAGACATCAACAGTGAAGTAACTAGAATTCTAGAAGTTAGGAAAGGAGCAAAAAGGATATCTGAAGAACTAATTGCTAAAAGCTCCTAAGTTTGATGACAATAAGGTACCCATTCGAGAAGCCTACCAGGACAGCATCGTCACAGCATGGTGCAACAGAAAGGCAAAGAGAAAAGCCTGCACACAAAGAAAGGGAACTGACAAAATCAGCATAAATAAACATAAAAGCCCCATCCTAACCCACCAAAGACATCAGAGTGACACACTCAAAGATACAAACAGACTGAACGAGAATATGTAAAACAAGAGGTCAAAGTTAAGAGAGAAATGGAGACATGCTCGGATTTTTAAAAAATGGAATGATTTATCACCAATCTCCCTATAAGAAATATTAAATGAAATATGGTCCTCATGAAGAAAGAAAAGATGACTTAAGCTACATTCTGACCTACATTAATTTTTTTAAAGAACTTAGATATATATCTAGAGGAAGGACTAGAGACAGGTTTTACTTTACTACAGAAAGGGACACGAAGACTATACAGAAAGACTCTGCGAGATCAAACAACAAGCAATGGAGCCATTAGCCACTCACATCTATTAATTCTTTCCCATTCTAAATATTGTCCAGTCTTTTTTCTTACCAACAGTTTTAATAAATAGTAGAGTTATCTGGAATACTAGCTCTTGTCAGTTAAAAGTGAAATATGAAAACTGCATTCTGGAAACTTAATATTGATATTTATTTATCTGCGAATGAATGTCTTCAATATTCAAAAGCAATCAGAAGAAAGTCTATTAATAACTGAGACTATGGAGAATGTACCATTTAGGAGCAATTACAATGAACAAGGAATGAGTTTTTAATCATCCCACCCACACAGAAATGAGCTCATTTATTTTTATATGAACAACTTGAACATGATCAGACTAGTTAAAGTCTATGGTGGGTGGTAATGACCAAATTCTAATTCAGTCCTTTTGCATTTTAAACTCACTTCTCTGTTCAAGAAATATTTTTCTTGCCCAGCATAAAACTGTCAATATTAATTATACTTGTGCCATGTGCCCCAACATATTATTATAATTACCCATTTATATATAAAAATGCTGTTCAATTTACTTAGCAGAAAAATATTCCTCAGTTGGCTCTCATAAGAAATTATTATCTGTCACAGCAATACCTGATCCATTCCACTAGTTATTAATATGTCAGTGAAACTGTATTTTCCAAGAGAATGTGTCAAATTTCCATTAATATTTAACATCTCCTCAGCTAAAGAGTTACAGCAACTAGCTGTGTTCAGAATTGTTCCTACATGCCTGATACATCCTCCCTTGTGACTGTTGAACTGCTCATAGAAATTGTGCCCCAGTAGAATCAGAGTACAGGTTGTAGCCAAGTGTTCGATTTGGACAGAAGTAATTATTAAGAACCACTTAATGACAGATTAACAGAATATGAGTGAAAGGCCATTGCTTCAAATGAGAGTTTGATATTTTTGTAGCTATGAGCAGTTCTATTCTTCCAAAGCTTGTTCAGTGATGAAAACAGCAGATACCTGACATAGCAGATGACAACCTGTCCTTTACTACATTTGCCTTATGTGTACATATAACATTTAATTTGTAAACTCAGCTCAGGAATTTTTCACACTAGCTAATAAGAACAATGAAGGTAAGAACAAAAGGTTGGCAGAAACACAAGCACGGTTATCTGGCCAGTTAGCCTGGTAGACAAGATGACTATTAAGTTACTACGA
Organism: Acomys russatus; assembly: GCF_903995435.1. Lineage (NCBI taxonomy): Eukaryota > Metazoa > Chordata > Mammalia > Rodentia > Muridae > Acomys > Acomys russatus. Next base: position 47,635,817 of record NC_067145.1, read on the forward strand.
GGAAGGTAGCATGTAGTATGGATATTTTCAATGCTGGGATGATGGAAGGCCCAGATGGGCTTGAGTGACCTGAGGCCATCCACTACTCACAATACACATATTGAAATCTTATAAACAGTTCATTTCTAAAAATTTCCATTCAAGTTATTTGAACCTTGAATGACTAGGAGTAACTGAAACCATGAAATTTTTAGGTGAAAATGGATGCTACTATCATGACTAAACACTCTTACAATGCCTGTGTATTTTATTTGAGCTCAAGATTTAAAAAAGATTATTAGGGCTAGAGAAACGAATCACTGGTTATAAGCACTGGCTGCTCTTCTAGAGGACCCAGGGTTGACTTCTAATACCCACACTGTGGTTTTCAACAGTCTGTACCTCCATTTCCAAGGGCATCAGATGCCCTCTTCCGAACTCCACAAGCACCAGGTATGCAAGTGGTACACAGACATACGTGCAGTTGAAACATTTAGACATGTAAAAATAAATCTTCTTTAAAAATTTGTAGAGGATTATTTATAGCGTCAGTAGAGGGTTCTTGCACATTAAAACTTTTTCCATTGTATCATAAATACTGAAATACATTGCTAAGCTTCCTGAGGTAGACTTTATCAAAAATTTTGCAGACTAACCTTCTAACTTTATGACCCAGGAGCATATACTTAGGCATGATACTTGCCCAGAGCAAGCTGGCCAGCTCTACATCAATTAATAATTAAGACAAAGACAAATCTGATCTGATTGGGGCAGTTCCTCAGGGAAGACCTTCCTGTTAGATGACACTAGGTTCTACCATCTAAATAGGTGACAAGTAAAGCCACCTGGGGCGCCCCACCCTTATCAATACACAAACACACCATTTTAAACCATAATCTCTGAATTCACTGTCCCTAGGATTTCATGTGGATGGCATAAGACACAATACAACCTTCCTGGCTTTTACCATTCCGTAGGGTTACTAACAATCTCCCCGTGTCTCAGAGAGCTTTAGTCTTTCTCCTAGTTCTCAGGAAATACGTTGAAGGATCTACCCATTTCTCTTTCCAAGGACCCACATTTTGAGTTTTTGTAAATCCTTCTTACTGTGGTATTTTTAAGCCTCACTTATTTCTGCTCCAAAAGAACCTTTCAGTGTGCTAAATTAGTGAGGACTATTTGACATGTCATAACATCCAAATCCTCTCTTCCTGTCAGTATCCACCAAGCTGGGAGGGGTTTCTGTTTCTGTATTTTGATTTTTGTTGTATGATTGCTATTTTTGATTGAGATAGCACGGTTATTAGTTTTCAAGTGGACTGTAAAACTGAAAGAATATGGATAAGTCTGGAACAAGAAATTGAAAGAAAGCATTTGTCAGTGCTTCTGTGCTGTTTTGAGCATTGAATTGCATACAGATGTTGGGAACTTTTTTTGCAATATTGTGCTATTTTATGAAACAAATTTCTAGATGAGCATGTTATATGAAGATTTCCATTCTGAAGTCTTTTGCCCCTAATTTAAGATATTTAACAATGGAAATTACATACTTTAAACCAAAAAACATCACTGCATTCCATCAGTTTTCATGTGCATGCATTCATATTATCAGTCAGCAATTAAGATACTAACACAATACTTACTTCCATATAAATTTTCCTTTTTAATTAAAATTTTCTTTATCAGGAATCTCTCATAACAGATTCAATTTATATCTCTGTTATGCCTTGAAATTTTGTGAGTATTGTTTACTAAACATAGAATTAGCACTCTACCCCAACATGGGTAACTTATCAAAGAAGAAAAATGTTTGATTCTGACAAGCAAAAATCCCAACAAAAAGACATAACTCTCAAAGAGCAATAAACTGGATGAGGCTGGGCTTCCGTTTTTTATTGCCGAGAGCCATTGTCTCTGACTTTCTCTTACTGAAGATCCTAGGACATTTCACATTCTCCACCAAGATGACCTAATTCTGAGCCTCTTTTCTAGTCTTCCTGACTCTAAAAACATTACACCTTACCTTTCTCCTTGTCCTGCTCTTCTTCAAGTCGAGTATTTCCATTATCCTGGTAACGTCAAAAGCTTCCTAAAGCTATCATGATCTCCCCCCCCCTCTCTCTTTCTCTCTCTCTCTCTCTCTCTCTCTCTCTGTCTTTCTGTCTCTGTCTCCTCTCTCTCCTCACTCTTCCCCTCCCCCCACGTCTTTACAGCTTATTTCTCTCAGGTATTTTTTTATTCTTGCCCTTCTTATCAGCTATCATGTAAGAAATATGTTTTGAGTTTCATAAGTAAAATTTTTCACAGCTACTTACAGTCAGCTGCAAAGTTCACCCCGCCACAAACCTCCTCTGCTCTGTTAGTATCTGTCCTTGTGCTTAGCAAACACTTGTGTTCATTTGGGTCCTTTCATTATGTTTTAAGTGGTATCTAAGGTTTGATTTGTAATTCAGATATTAATCTCTATCATTTGGTTACTTGTACAAATTGTTTCTATGAACTAATATAAAAAATGTAGCTACTGAGTGACATTTTAATGCTGTCAAAATATTTGAAGACAATACATTTTATGAATATAGATGCTATATTATGAAACTGTGTGCATAGTAACAACGCTCTCATGAAATTCAACTAAAGAGGTAAAGGCTTTTGTTTCTTTTGAGAAGAGGTCCTACTGTGTAGCCTTGGCTTGCCTGGAACTTGGCGGCTGAGAACTTACGGTGATCTGCCTTTAGAGTGCTGAGAACAAAGCTGTGAGGCACAATACCCACCTAAAAACTATCCCTTTAAAAGTATCTATAATGCTATGATGATCAAAATATAGATTTTGGCCCCAAATTTTATTATTCTAGAAACTACATTTTTATTATCATCAAATTTTAGGTCTAAATGTTGTTGATACATAAAGAAAATACCATCTATAAAAACTCACTGCTTTAATATGATAATTGTAGAATTTTAATAATCTTAATTATTTTATGATGGATAATTATAATGAGAAAATTGTGATTATTACATAAAATGAAAATAATTATCAATAAATAATAAACTATCCCAATTAAAACAAGGTTCACAAATTAGTATGTTTCTAATAAAATCACTAATATTGCTCATTTTATTTTTATTAATTATTTCATGTGAATATAATTTTATTCCCAAATTATGATGCTTTTTACAAACATAATATACAGTATTATAAGCTAAGAGATAAGCACACAAATTCTTATCACACATATAAAGTTTATATGATACTATATAATTCCTTTAATATGGTTTAAACACCACTTCAATTTTCTCTAGTAAATTTTCATGCAATCCTTTTTAACTAACTCAAAAATTACCCTTCTTATACTTTTTTCATGTATACCATTAATCTATTAAAACTACATATGAATATATAAAGCATACATTTATGTTGCATATTTTATATACACACATATAAGTACAAATAATCTGTATAGTATTTATATACTATAGTATAGTATATAGTAGTATACTGAGAAAAATAGGCATTGATACTTTGTGATTTCAAAGATACAATATTTTCAAAGAGTTGACAACCTTATTCTTATTAGAATAAAAAAATTGTTCTAAAACCTAGTTGTCCATCAACAAATGAATAAACAGTGATGTGTCACACACACACACACACACACACACACACACACACACACTTGCACATATATACACATACATGGAGTTTAGTCATAATGAAAAATGAAATTATATAGTTTTCCTGGAAAATGGAGGGACCCAGAGATTGTCAATCTAATGAAATAACTTGAGTCAGAAAGACTAAATATCATGCTTTCTCTCAAAGAAACATACACACATGTTTGCATGTGTGTGTATAGATATGTATATTTGGAGAGCGCGTGTGTACAAAAGAAGACATGAAAGTAAAAGTGAAACAAAGAAAATATGAGAAAAGGAGTAGGTTAAAGGCAGGGTGAAGGAAGAACAAAAAGTTAAGGAAATATTTGTTGTGGTTAATCTAGAGCTACTACGTATGCATACGTTAATTGCCTGTCCCTTGGGAGTCTTACCATTCTACAAGCAAACCCTCATATACACCAAGTGATGCTGTGTATCCTTGCCTCCCAAATTATTCCTAATAGGGCAACACCTGAGTTTCAGAAAAGAGGAAGGAGAAGCCAAGGTTTGCAGGCTTGGGGGATCACAGAGGTAGAGAGAGAGAGAGAGAGAGAGAGAGAGAGAGAGAGAGAGAGAGAGAGAGAGAGAGAAAGAGAGAGACAGACAGACCGACAGACAGAGAGATATGCAGAGAGGAGGAGAAGGAGGATGAGGAGAAGAAGAAGAAGAAGATGAAGAAGAAGAAGAAGAAGAAGAAGAAGAAGAAGAAGAAGAAGAAGAAGAAGAAGAAGAAGAAGAAGAAGATCAAGAACAAGAACAAGAAAAACAGGAAGAACAAGAAAGGAGGAGAGGTCTCCTAGAGTTAGTAAAAAAGAAGCCTGTGGTGGCCAGGAGGCACTTGCTCTGGGGAACTGATGTGATGGAGAAAAAACAGCTCAAATGAAAAGCATGAGCAAGTATTTATGGGAATGATGGATGGGAAGGAGCCCAGGTAGCAATGACTGGAACAAATGACTTGGGATGTGTGGCTGGGAGATAACAATGTAGCTTAAGGGGCTTTATATCTGTCCAGCCCAAGCGGTTTAAGGTTATTAAAATTCTAACAGGTATTTTATAATAGTGGATTAAGAAATAGCTGCTGCAGTAATAAACAAATCAATCAATATTAAATTATTAATAACCCTTCAACAAATTGACACCCAAGCTTAAGACCTCCCAAATTAAAGGCAGCCTCCTAGGAGTCTCTTTAAGAGAGACTCCTGGGCATAGCCACAGGCAAAAGGCAGCCTGCTGCAGGCAAGGACAAATGCAAGACATTGAGTGGAGTCAAGGCTGGCTCGCAAGAGCTCAGCCACTGCCTCCTCTAGCTGGTCCTGCCCAGTACCTTCCAAGGAGACACAGACTAAAGCAGCCTGCATTCTATGGAGGGAGCGCCAAACTTCCAAAGAACACGGAGCCTGCAGAAACAACACACAGTCCTTGTTCAGCTCACACTGTGACCTTTGGGAAAACCAAAGATCTCAACCCAGTTTGGATCAAAGTGAAAGTCTCCTCACCCAGAGACTGGGACTATGGGAGTGGCTCCTAATTTCTCTACATAAGCCTTAAGCTGCACAGGACTACAACAGGTTAAAAAGTCTCTGCCTTTATAAAATAAGGGAGGGCATAATGATGGCTAAAAGATTAGCTCCAGAGGATCCAAGATGGCACCACCATTTAGCCTACAGTATCTGAACAGTTGGAGAGCAGTAACTGCAGAGCGACCCACAGGCAATGCTGTGGATCCCAAAACTTCAGGTCTGTGTTTCTCAGGTGAGAGAAGAGCCTTCCATGAGGGAAACTAGTGGGTCCTACCTCAGGTCACCTGGTTAAACTCTGGAAAAGCTTCCAAATTCCCACCAAAGCATGGTGGGTCTTAGCCTCTGTCTACCTGTCTACACTCACCATCCCGTGGACCCATGTGGGTCACCTAGTAAGGGGAGCAGCTGCTGTCACTGACTTGGACTCTGTTGCCTGCTCTTTGATCACTCTCCCCTGGTGGGGTGGCCTTGCCAGGCCACAGAAACAGAGGTTGCAGGCATTCCTGATGAGATTTGACAGGCTGGGGTCATTGTTAGGAGAGGAGTGCTCCCCTTTCTGAGGGCTAGGGGAGAGGGATGGGGGAAAGAAAGAGGGAGGTGGGACTGGGAGGAGACAAGGGATGGGACTGCAATTGTGATGTAAAGTGAATAAATGAAAGAAAGAAAGAAAGAAAGAAAGAAAGAAAGAAAGAAAGGAGGAAGGAATGATTAGCCTCCACTAATCCCTGCTCAGAAAGGTGACAGAAAAATCAGAGAAGCAGAGGAACAATCTGCATGCATCCGACAGCAGAGAATTGTTAGGAACATTTTAAAAAATAGTACTTCACACTACTCTGAGCAACCAACCTGTCTCCTTAGGTGTGGGACTCCCACAGGAGAACTGATAATTCAGACTAGGACAAGATAAATGATCTTAATTTACAATTTTTAATTTAATTCAAATAATTTAGTTAATTGAATACATGCCTTTGATCTCAATACTTGGGAGACAAAGATAACAGACAGGTTTGTTGTAAACTGAAGGCCTGCCTAATCTACAAAAAAAAAAAAGAAAAAGAAAAAAAAATCCAGGATAACCTGAGCTACACAAAAATAACCCTGTGTCAATAAAATTGATAATTAGATATCTCTATAAAAGAGTATATTTAAACTCCTTACAATCTTGTTCTAATTCAATAACATGAAAATGCATATATTCAATGATATTCCCTTTGAGGGAAGTCAAAATATAAAAGATATAGATAAAAATTTGTTCCTAAACTAAATCACTCTATACCTTCTATAACTTCAAACGTGGGGACAAAGGCTGTTATTTTGGTAGAGAGACTTTATGTTCCTGTCAACAGGAAAGAAGAAAAGGCTTTAAATTTTAGCCAATATGGATCTGATTTGACAGAAGGAGACCTCTTAAAGATCTTGACTATATACAGGAAGAAAAGAAAAATCAAAAAGACCAAATGGGTAATGCATGTACTTATCCCTCAATATCGGAACAACTCTGAAACTGATTGGGACACATAAATGTCTCCTGCTAGAACTTCTGCTCTACCCGGACAATCAATCCTTGCTTACAAAGTCCTCAGGACTCATCATTCCATCCTTTATATGGCATAAATTAAAAGTTATCTTACAACTTGGTCACAGTCCAAATTAGCTTATAAAAAAGGTGGGTGTCTTCTGCTCAAAGAACAGAAAAACAACCTTAATGGATCTGTGCATACATTTATAATGATAGAGCTGTATATTACTTGTGAGAAATTATATGTTTGGGACACCAGAAGTTGCATCAGACCTTACAATATTCACCCTAAAGGATGCTGGGACACTCATATATTTTATCACAGCATACCACAGGATCCATTATCAGATACCTTTAGCTGCTGTTCCATTAATGATTCCTTCCAGGGCAGCTGCAAAGAAAGCTGCTGGTCCCAGTTGGTCCAGCCTTTCAGACTCTTCCAAACAGGACTTCAATTAAACCTGGAATTTCTCAACATTTAGGAACTAGACAACAAATGCTATTACTAGCTTAATTAATCATATTACCAATTTCCTTTGGGCTCATGCCCCAAATCAGCAGAAAGCAAGATGAGAGTGATGTCCCATTCCCACAAGTAGGTTTTGGTTATATTGGGTGATGGATGCTTGCCATTATAAAGGAGTTGGTTACAAGTTATTAATGATCTTAATAAGAGTAAAAACAAAGTATAGGAACTTAGACTTAGGGATTTATCTCCTTTTTTATCTTTTCTCTATCATTCTTTCTTAAGTAAGGGAAAGGAACTTGAAAAGAAAAATGGAAAATATAGGAATATCATACAGAAAAATATAGAAGTGAAAGGAGAAAGTGAATCAGGTTTTCAACTATAGAATCATTGCTATTCTCAATGAATTTTGATACATTGATGTAGAATTATGTATACAGATACAAATTTAAGGTTAATGTTGACACACACATATACACGTGTGTGTGTGTATGTGTGTATGTGTGTGTGTGTGTGTGTGTGTGTGTGTGTGTGTTTTCAACTCTGGTATGAGGTATTGGGCATATACAACTCATTTATAAATTTAAAATATACTTGCAGTTGTTTTAAAAGATGATATACCAAATTGTTCAGAATAATTAAGTAATGCAAGTTAATAATTAGTCAATCAAACTAATAGTCATGTCACAAATATTCTATCACCAAAATATGCATCCTAGGTTGAACAGGTAATAGATGGCTAAAAACAAGCAACATTTGCATGTTTATAAGATAGATAGATAGATAGATAGATAGATAGATAGATAGGAGTCTATACATGTAAATATAAATATATAGAAGTCTTTAAAAACCTCAGATGCCTAGAAAATATGGCATTTAATGCTATTTTTATTACTTTAAGGCCTTTTTGACTTGAGGCATTTCAGCTCCTGACAACACCCCTTTCCACTTGGATGAACATGATAACCATCATGGGACCTCCATTTTGTAGTCAGCTTCAACCACACAAAATGTTCCTGCTCTCTCTGCAGACCATATGGTGTCCAAGAATAGACAAGACCTGGATTCAGGCGAAGTTGACTGCCTCAGCTCTGCCAAGATAGGGTAAGTAAGTCTTCATATTTCCTGCTTCACAATTAAGTCTCTCAGATATACTGGACAAGAAGGCTGAAGCTGATGCTCCATTATTACAGAGAGGTATTGGGTGACCAAGCAGCAAACCATCTCTGTCATTTTTATTTGTTTTGGAAGCTACTTGCCTGTATTTCCGACTTACTAAGGTAATAATTTTAATCCTTCTCAAATCTCTGATGGGTTGAAGAGTTATAGATTCACAGTTAGGCTTAAGGTGCTTAGGATTTAAGATGTTTTAAGGTCTAGAAAGATGTTTTTAGGTTGATAAATATAAGATATGTTAGAGAGTCATTTATGTACATAACTTTATATTCACCAAGATCATATAGATAATATTTTCTTCCAGGTTGCCAAATACATATGGACTAATAGATATGTAAATATTACCTAATAGTTTTTACAATTGCTTCAGAACATTTTTTTACTGTATGTAGTTTGTTTATATAAATTTATTCATAGATAGAAGACAGATTAGATAGATAGATAGAGAGAGAGATAGATAGATAGATAGATAGATAGACAGACAGATAGATAAAGCCTTTTGAATTAGACATAAAGAGGAACTGTTGTGGTTGATCTGGAGCTACTGTGTATTCAGATAATAATTGATTGACTCCCCACACCAAGATTCTTATCTCTGATTAGCTGGAGAAAAGAAGAAAAATAGGAGAAGCCAAGGTTCACAGGCTTGAGAGGAAGAAGAAGAAGAAGGAGGAGGAGGAGGAGGAGGAGAGACAGAGACACAGAGTAGATAGAGAGAGATAAAGACACAGAGAGGCAGAGACAGAGAAGAGAAGAGAAGAGAAGAGAAGAGAAGAGAAGAGAAGAGAAGAGAAGAGAAGTGAAGAGAAGAGAAGAGAAGAGAAGAGAAGAGAAGAGAGGGAGGAAGAAGAAGGAAGATGAAAGGAGAGGTCATCATGGGTTAGCAAAAAGAAGCACATGGCCAGGAGGATGGGCATAATAGAGAGAAGCAGCTCAAATGAAAAGTGTGAGCAAGAATTTATGGAAGTGATGGATGGGAAGTAGCCCAGCTGGTAATGAGTCCAACAAAGATATGGGATTGCGGCTGGGAAGTAACAAGGTACCTTATGGTGTTTATATCTGCCCATCCCCAGTGCTTTAGGCTATTAAAAACCTAACAGGTATCTGTGCACTTTTATTTTTATAATAGTGAGTTAAGGAATAACTATTACATTAATAATTATATCAATCTATATTAAATTATTAATAATCCTTCAACAAATATTGATAAATAAAGCAAATTTTCTCCCATATAGCAAATCTAAATCCAACTATACATGTAAATAGGTAACATAGAAACACAAGTGGGCCTGCTTAGAACATGATCCCGTAGGAAGAGAATGGAAAAATTCTAAGTAAGTTCCAATGGCATTCATGGTATGCAATGACATACAGTGTAAAAGTGTCATAGTGAAACTGATTACTTTATATAATAATAATAATAATAATAATAATAATAATAATAATAATAATAAATGGTTTGGTTCTAACAATTCCATATTTGAGCAAAGATGAAGTCAGAATAACAAACATGAATCAAAGTCTTAAGTAAACAAAATCCAAACACATTATTCAGTCAAAATATCTCATGTTTATAACAGAGAGAATAATTTGTTTACATATACCTTCAGGAGGACAGAAATAAATTTGTTAACAATTATTTCAGTCACATCTCTAAAATAAACAATGAACAACAAATTTATTTTATAACAAACAGGAAAGATTTCCAAAGGTAGTTTTAGTTAACAAACATCATAAGTACCAATTCAATAAATCAGTACACGTGTAATCAGTAAGATAATTAACCTCATCTTTTATTAGCTAACTCCAACTTATCTGGAGTTAATACTGGCATGTCTTTGTAGAACATATACCTTAAATCCTTTACATTTTAAACCCTTTTAAATATGTAAATGCTGAAGAAAAGTCAATAAAGGCTCCAAATGAAATTTAAAATTTCAGGAAAGATTATACAAGATAATAAAAGACTATAGGAATGGTATATTATCATAAAGAAGCCACTGATGCAAAAAAAAACCAAAAAAACAAAAAAGAAAACACACACAAGGCACAAGGAAATATATAAATAAGCCTGTAAACAAAGATAATTGAGAGGAATCATTACCCTTGGGGTTTCATCAGAGATATAAAATTGAGAAAAATCCTAGAGGCATACACGTGGGAGGTAAATAAAAAGTAAACATGAAAAAGTTGTTAAGGGAAGCCACACAGTTTTGCAGCCATTCTTCTGTTAACAAGGAACAAGTAGGTTGTATATTGCATTGTCTGCTTTAGGTGGCTGCGTATTTTCCCAAGAGGATTATAAACATACCAATATTTCTAGAATCAAAACTTTTAATTAACTGAATGCAACTGAACTTGATGCTCTGAGTCTGACTTGGAGTCCTTATGTGCCATGGATTTCATATCTAGGTCTGGTCTGCCTAAACCAGGACTCATCAGAAAGAAACTTTTGTGGATCAGGTGTTTACGCCTGAAGATACTAAGGCTCAAAGGTGAATAGTTAAAGCCACATGTATCTATAGGCATAAGGATAAATATTTAGAACGCAGTTAGAAATATTACTTACCCAGTCCAAAGTGATAACTCATAAACTCGTGCACAGAAAGGCAGCTCTAACGGAATCAGTAGCTCTGGGTGTGTGTTTGTGTGTGAATGATAATAAAAGAAGAGGCCATGATATTGAGAGGAAATAGAAGGAAATGGGACGAGTGAGAAGAAAAAGGAAAAGGGGTTGGGAATAATGTAAACAAAACACTCATGTACACAATCCTTCTAAAAAATAAAAATGAAGGTCTTTTCCCCCAGTGGTAGAATGCTTACCAGTAGTGTAAAATGTGAGCGCTTTTGTAGACTCCAGGCATATTTAACAAGAAATCTCATGGTGTGTTAACCAGGTGTGAAAGTAACTCTACAGTGCAGCTAAGAACCACTGGCTACGCTGCACTTGATAGTGCAGGACTTTAATGCCAGCACCAGGTGACTGAGAAAGAGACGATCTTAAGGTCTAGGCCAAAATTGGGTATGTAATGAATCCTGTCCTCCCCCCCCCAAAAAAAAACCGAAAGAGCAGAAAAAGCTGGGGTTGGAGAGGGAAGGTGGTAAGCACCACTGGCCAGGAGCCTAAAACAATGAGCTTGTCTCAACTTGTCTAGAATAGTGCTGCTCAATCTGGGGGTTATGACCCTTTGGGGGATCAGATTTCATATGTCCTGCATATCAGATATTTACACTACAATTCATAACAGTAGCAAAACTACAGTTATGAAGTACTAACAAAATAATTTTACGGTTTGGGATTACCGCAAGATGAGCGATTGAAGGATTGTAGCATTAGGAAGATTGGCTATCACTGGCCTAGAGAAACAAAGCAAAATTCTATGAGCAAAATGGAAATTTTGTATGTAAAGAAGAAATCAGGCAAGAAAGTTGGGGGTGTTGGATATTCCACAGGTTCTGTTTTCTGTCCAGTTTACCCTAACTCGGACTTTACCTATGTTCTTTTTCTTTGGAGCCCAAGTTAGTATGAGTGTGCTCTGTTCTTTCTTTATTTTTGGTAGCATAAAACTGTGATTGAGGGACGCTATAAATCTTCTCGATGCTTGGATTTCCGAAAATGTATCTCATAAGAAGACGCAGGATTGTGTTTAAGAGCAGACTCTAATATCTGTGAGAACCAGGTTCTCCTACACTGTGGCTCCTACATTGCCAAAAGAAGATCAAAGACAGTAGCCTGCTGGGTTTGAGCTTTGTTGTCAATCAAGAATACTATGAATGGTAAGTGAAGGCTTTCGTGGGACATGCCCCTTGGGCTAGTATGCAGATATAAGTGAGTATATACCATTTGATTCTTTCTGCTTCTGGGTTAACTCACTCATTATGATCATTTCTAGCTCAATCCATTTATCCACAAATTTCGGGAATTCCTTGTTTTTAATAGCTGAGGGGAAGGCATCCTATTGGGACTCTAAATGAGAGACGCATGGGAGAACAGCAAAATAAAAGGATCCAGAGGGTCCTAGAAATCTACAAGTAGAACAATATGATAGGCAGATTTGGGCCCAGGGGTCCCGCTCAAACTAAGGCACCAGCCAAGGACAATACAGGAGGTAAACTTTAAACCCCTTCCTAGATCTAGCCAATGGTCAGAATATTCTCCACAGTTGAGTGGAGAGTGTGATACGACTTTCTCACATACTCTGGTGCCTCACATTTGACCATGTCCCCTGGAGGGGGAGACCTGGTGGCACTCAGAGGAAGGACAGCAAGTAGCCAAGAAGAGACTTGATACCCTATGAGAATATATAGGGGGACGTAATCCCCCTCAGGAACAGTCATAGGGGAGGGGAATAATGGGAAAATGGGGGGGGGAGGAATGGGAGGATACAAGGGATGGGATAAACATTGAGATGTAACAAGAATAAATTAATAAAAAAAAAAAAAAAAAAAAAAAAAAAAAAGAATACTATGAATGAAAAGTTCATTGGATTGATTTGCTGTGATTACATATGAAAGGTACCACACAATTTTTTTTCCATAGATTCAACATTCAAGTAGTATCGCTTCATTGCTAGAATGTTCTATTACATAAAAACAGCTAATAGTTAGGTATTTCTACTCTCTGTTTATAAATGGAAACTTCCTTAATGTTTTGCTAAAAGTTTCATAGTCTATTCATTATTATTTGTGGGAGATTCAGTTAATTGGGATGGGTCCTGAGCCCTGAACCAACAAACATATCCGTTTCATAGTCTATTCATCATTATTTGTGGGAGATTCAGTTAATTGGGATGGGTCCTGAGCCCTGAACCAACAAACATATCCGTATACAGCTTCCTCAAAGCCACACAACATTGCTGTATTTAGAAGACCCTGTACCAATACAAAAACAAATGAACAGATTGGATTATAGGAGATTAAATTGTTGTTTATGCTTTATTTTCCCATAAATGATGTCAGATCTCGTTGGTAAGGAGTCTGCAGAACCTACTTTCATTCTAAGCCAGCTCACTGATTCTTGATATGTTTTCATTCTGTTTGCAGAAACCACTAGATTAATCCATTACAAGGAAATTTCCCTCATATTGCTTAAGTTATTCTTTGACGTTGGCGTTAAATACAGATTTCAAGTATAAAAATCATTTTGTTTCAATTGACATTCACTGATCCATAACTCACAGAAAAAAAGTGGCTGAAATAAAGGGACTACTATAACATCCTCTCATGATCCAGATTAAATCCATGACAATTCATCAGCTCGTTTGTTTTGGCACTCAGTCCACAAAGCACTTGCTGAGTAGTATGCCCAGCCATTTAAATTTTTTAAAATACGTAGCATTTTATTTTTTTGGAAAAATATATATATATTGATGTTTCCCTCCTACAATTCCTCCCAGTGCATATGTGTATCAATACTGTTGTCTCTGGAATACACCATTCATTTCCTTGAAGTCTTCCTGTCACCCTAAACCTCGAAGGAGCAGTTGTATGAAAACATCCTATTCAGTAGTGGTCCTGTGGTCCTGTAGCACCCAGCTTGTAGGAGGCCTTCACCCAGTCGACTTCCATTCGATGGGGACTACAACTCTTGGTGCAGTCCTCCTGGCTCTTCCCTAAAGTCCCTCTCCGACTTTCTCCTGGTCTACTCCAGTCCTTTGTAACCTCGAACTTAAAGAAACACTCTCTTCCTAGGACCTCACAGCCACAACACTTGCCTAGGAATCAGATCAGGCAACAGTAACCAAAGAACAGAACACCCACCAAACAAAGACAAGACCAGATGGTATGTCTACACCAAGAAATTGCCTGAATAGCATGGCTCTTGATGCCTAGTTCCTAGCAAAGATAATATGCTACCTCCAGAATCCAGAAACCCTATTGTAATAGATCCTGAAAAGTGTAATTTAGTTGAGAACAAAAGAAGGACTTCAGAATATCAATTACAAGTCCCTTCAGAGACCTCAAAGACATGAAAGTGGAAGTAGAATCAGTAACCAAAACATTAACAAAAGCAAAATTGTTGAAAGAAAGAAACAAACAAAGAAAGAAAGAAGAAACAAAAACTTAGGATGTTAAACAAAAAGCTCAGAGGTCAGCCTTCCCAACAGATTAAAAGATGTGGGAGAGGGATTCTCCTCTGATTTTTTTTTCAGACTGGCTTTCAAGAAGTTGAATGTGCTAGCCTTGTACTAAATCTATAGCCCAGATAGGTGTTGAGATTACGTTTCCCTTACCCAAGTCTTCTGAGAAGTTGGGATTACAGCCCTGGACCACCAGGTTTGGGAGGATTGCATTCTTGTTTTACAAACACACTCAATATAATTTCTTTTTACAAATACATTTTAATCAGTGTTGGAGTATAAGTCCAGGAAGAGATACTTGCATTTGAGTTTAAAATACAAGCTAGCTAATTTCCAAACCTCTACCTCCCACAATTTTTTTCTTTAAGCAGAAGAAAATATAATGTTTCAAATAAACTAGTTGTGTCTGTCCTATTTGAATACTAAAGTCAAAGGAGATAAAAACTCTGAGGAGCACAACTTCTGTGTGGTAACCTCCATGGAACCCCCTGCATTTCATTATGACTAGAGAAGATAGATCCTGTAAGATGAATGTAACAGCACTTAGGCGAACAGGACTGTACCAGACAGCATTACTAAATGCAAACTACCTTTGCTCCGGGTTTATGGTTTAATTTGAATACCATATAAAACTCACAGGAACAATTTATGTTCCTATTGCCAGAGATATGTAGATAATGGCATTAAAGCCACATTATCCTGCAGATAAATATCTCTTTACTATTCGAAACACAATCACCACATTCAAGCAGGCAGTGTTGTGTCACAAAGGAAAGGCATTTGTTCTTCCCGAGCTCCTATTTCTGTTGCTCCTGACTGCATATACAGCAACCATAGGAGGAAACTGGCTTTCTTTCTCCTCTATGAAAGATCATAGTACACCTGCTGGGCTTTGTGTGTACTGTACTGTTAACTTTTATTCAATATACTTTAATCCCCACAAATCCACAGAGAAGTTTAAATTCAGCATAATGAATTTGCTTTAAAATGGCAGAACAAAAAAAAAGGAAAGCAAAAAAAAAAAAAACAAAAACAAAAAAACAAAAACAAAACCACTTATATAGTGATCCTTGGCTACTGGAAACATAGAAGGGATGGCTAATGTTTATATGAAGGTTATCATGGAAACTAAAACCAAACCAACAAGGGCAAGTGAAGACTGTGTCCATTAAAGAAGGTTGTCTAAGATGCATGCACATTGCAGTCAGAGAGAGTCAGCAAGGCAGGAAGACAACTGATGGAGTGAACCCAAGGGAAGTAGGGCAGAGGCAATGCATCCTCCTCCGATAGAGAGCTGAGGAAATCTACCTCCTAGCCCCCCCCCTTCCTTTCTTCTCCCACTTCTTATCTACCCACTCCCCTCAACTCTTCTTCCTTCTCTTCCCCTTCCTCCCCAACCCCATCCCTCAAATTTTAGCTCTGCCCTAACAGGGCTTCAGGGCATTTGGTTGAAGGAACTTATAAGGTACCTTTTGTGTGTTACTCTGTTCTAGAAGAGGTCAGTTGCCTAAGGCTATGACCAGGTTTCCCTCTCACAGGAAATGGGCTTACACTGGCAAATGCTCTCATGGCTACTATCTGACCCTCACCCACTCGTTAGAAGAGTTAATTTTGGTGTATCAGTCTGGTGAGATTCATCAAAATCAACAATTGAAATAAAGAAAGAGCTGTATTACTCAGAGACCTAGAAAGACACAGACAACATGGCTTGCCAGGCCGATGGGAAGTGGGAAAGACTTGTGCCTAGTCTTATTGTCACTTGTTATGCCATGATCAGTTGATATTTGTGGAGGCAGGCTGCTCTTTTCTGAAGGGAAATGGAGGAGGAGTGAATATGGAGGAGAAGGGAGATGGGGAGAGGAACACAGAGGAGTGGAGGGAGGGAAAATTTTAATCAGGAAGTAATATATGAGAGAAGAATAAATAGATGGATAGATAGATAATAGATAGATAGATAGATAGATAGATAGATAGATAGATGAAAAAGGCAACAAAGGCATCATGTGATATTATTCATAATATTGGTCTGGTTAATTTGTATTAGTCATTATGGAAACGCAAACCTAAACTACATTGACATCCATCTCATTCCACTCAGAAAGATTATCATAAAGGAAACAAACAAGAAATGCTGGTAAGGATTAGGGGCATGGAGTCGATAGGAAAGGACCCGTATACATTGTTGATGAGAATGTAACTTAGTTTTGGACTATGATAATCAGCTCAGAATTTCCTCCAATATCTAAAAACAGAGGATCAGGCTACACCACCTCCAGGGAGTATATTATCAAAGGAATCCAACTCAGCATAGCACAGAGATTTGTGCACATGCATGTTTAACACATCACTACGCCTAATATGTAGTATATGGAATGATCTTAAATGGCCATCAACAGTTGAACGACTAAAGAAAACACAGTATATATACAATAAACTTTTATTGGGCAAAAGAAGAATGAAGTTAGTGATGTCTTTTGCATAGAAATGGATGTAACTGGAGATTGTCATACCAAACAAGGCTAGCCAGAATTAAAAGGATGAATAGTCAATGTTTTCTTTCTTATATGATCTATGTATTTATGGAAGTATCAGACACAAAGCAAAATAAGGAGTTTATATTAATAAGGGATGAGAGAAGTTTGTGGCAAAGGGCATCACATACACCTATGGAAGCACAAAATTGAAAGCAAATATTTCACATTCTTACCATATACCAATAAGTAAAAACTGATAATCTTTTCATGACATATTAAAGACAGACACACAGCCTAGTGTAGCTTATTACCTGGGGTGTCCTCTAAAGAGAGTAAAAGCTTGCAGGCAATAAACAGCAAGTGGCACTCTATACTGTGCATGCAACTCTAGTCATATGCACAGTGCGCCTAACCTAGAGATGCTGTCTGTTTCAGAATAGGGCCTTCAGATGGCTATGATAAAGGAACCCTGAGCCTGGACAAGATGGCCTGTGGAAGTTCTAGGCAGGAAAGGTCTTTCCTGGAACTCTATGTCTGTGCCAGTCGCTGTTAGAAAACGACACTGGTGGTATCTACAAATGATTCATATATTTAAAGGCTTACGTCAATGAGAATTAAGCTGACTCTACTTTAGTATGACTGGAGAAAACAGTTTCCTTTTACAGTTATGTAACTATGCTGACTCTACTGGAAATGAATAAATTTATTTTTTTAAATACACAATGAAAATAAATTCTGATATTTGAACAGAACTGAAACTCTGATTAAAAACAATATATAATCAAAACAGGATGCGGTGTTGGGTAACATCACAAATTTGTAGATTTTATTATCAATATTAGTAAATATATTAGCAAGTCTCCCTTTCATAATGCACTATAATTTTAAATATAGCATAGCCTCTTAAAGTATAGTTACTTCAAATACAGTTACTTATAGTTTTAAGTAACTGAAGATATCTTTTTAAAAAGTACCTCTCAAGATAAAATATTTCTGAATTAAATAAAAAAAATTGTAATGTAATTCATTTAATTATACAAAACAAATTAAATGCAAAAGTGAAAAATAAGAACTTCATCTCAGAATAGTGTAATAAGAAGGTATTTTTTCTACCATTTTGTCATTTAGCTTCCCACTCAGCTCTTCAATAACTAGCAGAAACGCCATTCGCCCACAGGTACCAAAACAGTTCATTCAATTTAGACTTTGAATATTTGTACTCATACTCATTACTGTAAAACTGTTTCGAAAGGCTGGTATTTGTTATTCTAAATGTTGATATAAACGTTTCAAAATCTAAATTTAAATATACTCTGATATATATGTGTGTGTGAACATGTGTACAGGCTTCGTGTATTTTAATGTAAATATCTGCATATATATATATATATTCAGGAGAGCTGTTTTACATATACATATAAACCATGTAATATGTATAAAGATGTATACTTTTATTTAAAAGCCCTTGCTATTTTCAGAAACTTCCCCATTATTTTTGGAACACACTTAGAAGTCACTACATTGAACATCATTCTATACAATGAAGCATGTAGAACTTAATGTTATCCATGGCCATGAGTCCGTGCTCATGGAAAATTCTTATTTATTTTATTTTTTTTTTTATCTTCGTTGACCTTGTGATGAGTATTTAGCAAAACAGAACAGATCTACAGAGCACAGCCTATGACAGAAGAATGATTATAGCCCTGCTGGTGCCTCTCTATGAATATACACACGATCATATGTGAGTACAATGCTGAGCTAAAAGACTGGGTAGCTACACTGATTGCACAGGTCAGAGTACAAGGTCCTGAGGTTCCAGAGGAAAATACAAGCTGGGAGAAATCATTGCATGACACCTCCAAACCCACATCATTCCAAACATGTCTAAACTCCAGAGAACTGTGTGACACTCAAGCCCAGTGTTGACTCAGTGGTGCACTGTTAAACTGATAGTAATTTCGAGATAAACTCATCTGAAAAAAAAAAACGGTTCCAGACAAACTCCCAACTACCTAGTAGTTTCTGGAGAATAAAAGGATATAGATTCATCTTCCTATTGCATTTTCCTCTCTTCCTTTTCCCTCTTTCTCCTCCACCCACTCTGCCCTGTTTCCTTCTCCTTTGCTTCCTTTTCTTTCTCTTCCATCTTGTTCTTCTCCTTTGTTTCTTCCAGCTCCTCAACAGATCACAATTCCTTCTCAAAAAATACCAAGAAAATAAATTTTCTTCTAAATGTTCTTTCTATTCATAATATAAAGAAAATGAGATTTCATCC
This sequence comes from Acomys russatus, assembly GCF_903995435.1. Lineage (NCBI taxonomy): Eukaryota > Metazoa > Chordata > Mammalia > Rodentia > Muridae > Acomys > Acomys russatus. Next base: position 47,654,963 of record NC_067145.1, read on the forward strand.
AACCTCACTTTAAGGAAAATGGGCAAATTTTAGGTGACTTTTATGTAAATCTTATTTTATTACTTTGACGAGTTATAGTCAGGAATATTCCTTTCTTATTGCCTTGTGGCAGTCTTGGGAGGACATCTTGCCAGATCTTAAGCTTTATACATGGTAAACGCCCTCCCCAGCTTCTTGTTGTATATACATAGCCTTAAAAAATGGTAATCAGCTATCAAATTCATATGGAACAAATCAACTAGCTATATGAAATGGTGACATGCTTCTGAAAACAAATACAAAATAAAAATGCAACTTTAATTTCACATCATAGAATTCATTTCAGATGTACAAATTTTGTACTTGCTTATGAAAAGCAAACTCAACTGTGGAGTATCATTCTATTAAACATTATGTTATTTTCATGATGAAAAGCACACATTTTTAAGATCTTGTCTAGGACTCCAATATTCAGTGAAAAGTTCCCTACATATTCCCACCACAGCATGAATTATCTAGACTTTTTAATCACCTCATTAAATGTTTAAAGTGGAAGAATATTTTGAAATATATGAACTGCCTTTTTCCTCCTGTGTTTGCCTGGAAATGATCTTTCCTGCACTGAGCCAGAAGCGAGATTTTCTGCCTCACATAGAGCTTGGGGAGCAAGATGGAAGGGAAGGATAATTGCCACAATCTTTTTTAATTCTTAAAGCTGGTCTTGAAAAATTCTTTTGAGATAATGGCTTTGAAAACTGCTTTTGTGTTTCCAGAGTCACACACAAAGAGGAAGGGGAAAGAAAGGCATTCTCTAAATAGGCAAAGCTTCCCTTCAATAATGCACAAAATTTGGAAAAGTGAGCATGAAGCTGACTGTAAGCTATAGAATGGGTGAGACAACCTCTTTTGGCTGAGGATGGAGCCCGGAGAAAAGCTGAGAAAGACACAAGAAAGAAGATGTGGGCTTGAGGCCACTGCCTTCTTCAAGGCTGATGGTCATGTGGGTATAGAAAATTCAACAGCATCTGTTAAGTGTCCTCCTTTAAAATGAATTTAATTTTGTGCTTTATCTCCTTGTGGAGACTTATTGTGGGCCAGACAGCTGACGACAATACAACAGATTGGGAAATGTAGTGCCTGGGACTCCTCCAGGATTTTGTAGCTTATTGTAAGTGGGAGGGTGGGGACACATAGAAAACAGCTGCTGGCTTATATAATATATGACATAATCCCATTTACACTTTCATTACTCCTATGTACAGTTCTAATTTAGTCCCTTTTTTTTCCTTTGTAGCAATATACTTTCATAATATCACAGGCTTCATTTACACACATAATAGATGCTTCTTGGAATTTCTATTGACTTTAAGTCAGAAGGAAGCATAACCCAACACCATTAGGGATTTCAATCTGTTGCAGCTATGCTCTTACCATTTAAATTGAACGATGGCAAAACAAACCCCTTTACCAGAAGAAATATACAAAAGAAAGCTCAGAAAACAAGGAAAAAAATTAAACCTAAAGACATTGCTAGATTCTAAACACGTGATGACTTCCTGTGAATACAAGACCACTCTGACCAGAGAGATCAGGGATGGAGTAACACCTTTTCTTGAGGCACCAGCCATGGAAAGCTAGAATGTCTTTCAACCTTAAGTTGGAAACTATAACTAACATAAACCGAGGTTCCTTTTCTGGGCTGCAGCTAGGTTTCCCTGAATTCTGACTGACAAAAGGATGATAAGGGAAGATTGCAGGCCATGAGCACTGGGCTACATCTGTGGACTAGACAGTTGGACAAATGTTAGCTACTGAGCTCTGAAAAAAAAGACCAAAATAAATATTGAAAAGCAACAAAAATGACATGGCAGAAGCTCAATTAAAATAAGGTTTAAGATGATTTTAAAGTGACCATGAATAAGAACGTTTCATAGAAAACAAAAAAAAAAAATAAAATAAAAGCTTGAAACAATATGGAAAAGTTGGTAACGTGGGAAAATATTATGGTTATAATGACTGGCAAATTACGTTGTCATTTAAGAAAAAACTCATATACTCACCTGAATCAAACTATAACATTCCTCCCCTGACTTGTTAAATTTTCAGGCTTTTCTCTCTAGGTCAAATTAATATTCCAAATAGTGTATTAGATTCTGACTACTACAAACAAGCCCTATTGCAAGGTAGCTATAGTAATTGTACTCAAACTGAATAACTACATAACTTTCAGGTTGGAAAGATTTTGTCCTAAGTATAGCATGTGAGGAACAAAACATCAGAGAAAGTCACATTTAACCATTAACAATTAGAAAGTATCCTTATTTTAAAGATCACCATGGAGACTTACTAGAAGGTGATGAATTCATCATCTGACAGTTGAGTTTCATCTTAGGTTTCAGTTCACTTGTCTAGTTAACTTTTAAGGCGCTTACATTTTAACATAACAGATAACCAAAGGGCATCAAATGAAAAAAATCTCCACTATTCAAAGAGATACACAAACAGTAAGGGAGCATAAAGAAGACAGATAATACAGAAAATGCAGACTTAGCCCAGGATAGGAAGGCACAATGTTTAGAGTCCCAGGGATTTTGCACTTCATATGGTAGATGAGGAGCAAGCCTAGAAAAAGAATTCTGTGGCAGGACAGAGGGGAATTCAAAGGACATTCTGGCAAGGAGCTTCAGTGAAAACTTTTCTAGAAAAAAAAACAAAAAACAAAACAAGGATCTGGGAAGATGAGTTATCTTGTATACTTAAAAGAGTACATTAAATAAATCACAAAGAAAATGAAGGATAAGGCCACTATTATTTTCAGTTTTTAAAAAAATGTATAAATAATTTAATATCCAGCTAATGACTGTAAAAAGGTACGATATGATGAACTATAGTAAATAAATGGAATCGCCAGGTATGAGGCATACACCCATAGTCCTAGCACTGGGGAGACAGAGGCAAGTGCACTTCTATGGCTTGTGGTCAACCTGGTCTTTATAACAAGGTCTGGACCATCCAAAAGCACACTGTGAGACCCTGCACCTCCTATAGAAAACAAAACACACACACACACACACACACACACACACACACACATACACACACACATACACACAAATAAAAAAAAACGAAGACAAAGTTAAATGAAATCATATACTAATATAACAGAAAGATGGACAATAAGAACAGGAAATAGGAAAATAGGATGTCTATTTATTTTAATAAAAATTAATACCCTTTCTTAATGAAGACATGGTTATAGAATATGAGAGCATGCCTTTTTAAAAATATGAACTAACAAGTGCCCACCCAATAAAAGAATGGGTGTACAATTATACAATCTTAGAACAGATTATGGTCTATCCAGGATATTGGGTTAGGTTACTGCAAATGGAAGGGCTTAGTCATCATGAGACTGTCCGTTTTCCTTCACATTTTTTTTTAATTACCCATGTAGTCACTGTCATGCAATTAATTTGTAAAATGCAATATATGTAAAATAAAAAGGAATCCAAGAGACAAGATGGTTGTTATACTAACTATAATGTTTCCCTTCAAAGATATAAAATATTCACAGATTGAAAAATGAGAAATATTACAGTGAACAAATTGTTTAGTGGTGAATATAATAAAGAAAAATTGCATTTGCCATCTGGTTTGCCCTTGCTCTGTCTGTCTAAGAGTCCTCTCTTTCAGCACCTCAGCACTGTTTGTTTGTCCTCCATGCAGAAAAAGGCTCCCTATCACATAGTAATCCCTTCTGTTTCGTCTTTGTCTGTAGTTGTGTGCTAGGCTTTACATCATTGCTTCACTGAGGCCATCCCAGTAAGAACTGAACTCACATTTTATCATTTGTCCATCTTTCATTAAAGCAATGTTTCTCAGAAGAAGAAAAAAAAAAACACTACATCCCCTTACATTCTTACAGCTAATATGATTATAGAAAATAAAATCAATTGGGAAGTCTAAGAATTGGGATCAGATTACAAATTATGAAATGACCCTTCAGTAAAATACAAATTAAGTCATAGAAAATACTTAATGGCATGATTTACCAAACACTTGACAAACTATGCTCATAGGTCTATAAGGAAAGTCTGGATATTTGCCTGTGTTCATAGGTATATGAAATACAAAACAATGAGAAAGGGAGAGGGAAAGGAAATTAAATTAATTGATAAGGAAAATAGATCCAGCTGGGCGTGGTGGTGCACACCTTTAATCCCAGCACTTGGGAGGCAGAGGCAGGAGGATCGCTGTGAGTTCGAGGCCAGCTTAGTCTACAGTGTGAGTCTAGGACAACCAAGGCTACACAGAGAAACCCTGTCTAAAAAAACCAAAAAAAAAAAAAAATAGATCCATAAAAAGATAGATAACAGAACAATGGAAGACATTCAGAGAGAAAAATGCTGAGTAGATTTTACTTTGTGTGTGTGTGTGTGTGTGTGTGTGTGTGTGTGTGTGACAGAGAGAGAAAGAGAGGGAAAGAGAGAGAGATGGTGTTTAGGTGTACACACAAAGGTTACACATGCAACTGTGTGCATGTATGTGCGGAGGCCATAGGTTAACTACATATTCTTTCTCAGAACATCATCTAGCGTTTTTGCTTGTTTCTTTGTTTCTTTGTTTTTGTTTTGTTTTTGAGACAAGTCCTTCCCTAGCCTGGAACTTTCCACAAAGGCTTTCCAGGCTAGCCAGCGAGCCACAAAGATCTACCTGTCTCTGCTTCATAAGCATTTTTACTGAGTGAGATATCTCATTAGCCTCAATGTTTTTAAACAACATATTAGCAGCAGTTTTTATGCTAGAAATGTAGATCAGTGGCAGAGTGTTTGATTAGAATGTTGAAGGCCATCAGCAGAGGCAAACATTAATTAAATTAATTAACAATTTGCTAAAAATTAACAAATTGCTAAAAAAAAATCAAATTGCTGAGCTTCTCACAGAGAGAGGATAGTAAAATATTGTATAATTTCTTTGCTTTAATGTTTATGTTTGTGTCTAGTTTTTATGGTATTCACAGAACTACCATTTGATTTTAGGTGTGTGTGTGTGTGTGTGTGTGTGTGTGTGTGTGTGTGTGTGTGTGTATTATTACTCTATGAATGTATGTGTGTATGTGTGCAGACAGATGCTTACATACAATGGTGTGCCTGTGGATGTTGAACAGGAACTGAGTCTCTCGTTACATCATGTATGTCCTGGAAATTGAACTCATGTCAACATGGTTGGCAGCAAATGCCTTTACCCAGTGAGGCACCTTGTCAACCTAATTTCTTGCTTTTAAAGACTTTTTTTCCTGGTAGAGTATGAAAAAAAAAATGCATGCAACTCTCTTGTTCTTGGACACTACATTAGTCCTACGAAACACTGTGGAAATATGGAGCCACTTACTTTGTGTGATCTACTGCTGGTCTGTGGGTTTCTTCCCCGTGATGAATGCTGATCCCATTGCTGAGTCCCCACCTGAATGTATTTGAATCATGGAGTGACTTGGCTGGTTTCGGCTGGTACCATTTACAAAGGTTTTTCTCTTCAAATGTACAAACCTCCAGCACTCAAATAAAATGGAACAAAGACAAGATGAGCAAATCCCAATGAACATGGCAAGAAGAGGCGTATACTCTGCAGCACTTTCTTATACTTGGATTTAAAAATCATACTATGAGGAATGTCTGTTCATGAGGCTGCATGTGTGTATCCCCGCCTCCTTCTCTGTCTCTGTCTCTCTCTGTCTCTGTCTCTCTGTGTCTCTCTATCTCTCTGTCTCTCTCTCTGTCTCTCTCTCTGTCTCTCTCTCTCTCTCTCTCTCTCTCTCTCTCTCTCTCTCTCTCTCTCTGTCTCTGTGTGTGTGTGTGTGTGTGTGTGTGTGCGTGCGTGTGTGTGTGTGTTTCCCTGTGGGTACATGGTACAGATCATCCTTGGGTGCTGTTTCTCAGGGTCTATCTAACTTACTTTTTGAGGTAGGATCTTGCATTTCTCCTTCTATGTATTAGTCAGGTGGGGAGAGCTGGTCAGCCTGCCTCAGTGAGTCTTAACCTTCCCAGCTCTGGATCTCTGGGCTTACAAGACTAAGCTGTCACACCTGACTCGTATGTGGGTTCTGGGAATCTAGCACAGGACCTCATGTGTACTCAGCCAGCACTTTACCAACTGGACCATCTGCCCAGCTCCTGTGCAGTAACTTTTAAGCACTGATAAAGTATTTCGGCAAACATTTTATATAATCACAAAAAAAAAAAATGTTTTAAAAATAGAGGTTCAAAAAAATAAAAATAAAAATAGAAGTTCATTTGTATTTCAATCTCCACAGAAAGTATAATACGGGAATAAATGCATACATCAACAGTGTGTTCTCTCCAGGAGGTGAGATGTTAATTAGCTCCTAGAGTATCTGTCTCCCATTTCTTCCTAGTCAGCACTTCTGCTCCTTGTATGACATTTGAGCTCTAACCCTGACTCTTCCATGTCCACAGTAATATACTACTTGACTTCTGATCAGTCCTAGAAGATGTCAGTGAAAATTAAAAAGCATTTGACTTCAAAACAATGTGATTTACAGTAACATTTATAGAGGGTCTAATATCTTAAATGTTTTTAAGACTCTTGTAATGGTTGTGTCCTGCTATAAAAAATTAGAATTCCATTGCTTTTCATGTGAAAACATTTTCTAAATTCCTTCTCCTTTTTCCCTTCCTTCTCTTGGTGACCGTGCACATGTATCTATGCTAAAAACAGCACTACTTGAGTAAAAATAGAATCAACTCAATGAGTTCTTATGTGTGCTACAGAAAACCTGCTATCAACTGGGTTTCTGGGTTCATTAATACCTGTGGCATGCCACAGTTGAAAATCTTACATATAGAAGTTAATACAAACTCTAACAAGGAAAGACATCCCTGCAAAATAATCCTTTTTCAAAATGTGCAGTGATTCATTGCATTTGGATGTTAAACTCTGATGTTAATATATGTTGTGTGTATTTATCTTGTGATGAGAGTATTTTCTAGAGATACTATTATGTGCAACTGGTTAGGTTAGTGTAAACCTTTAGAACTCTTAGTGCTTACACTTATTGTGTGCCTTCAAATGAGAAAGACTGAATAGCACATCTTCTATCTAATTATCTTTTATTTATGATACATGATACAGTGTAAGTCCCAGGATACCTTGAAGGAGTCACAGCCATCTCATTTATGGAGTGCACTAGTTTTGAGTTTATCACCTATTTAGTCTAAATGTGTGGTACAGTTGTTCATTAAGACTTACTCTTTTCTGAGTTAAAGTGAAAAACTTTTACTATTCATCTTTTAATTAAGTAATTTATTCAGCTCACATCTCAGTTGTTATACCCTCACTTGTATCTTCCTGTTCCCCCTTCCCTCCCTGTTTCACCCTATTCCCCTCCCCTAGGCCTGTGATTGAAGGGGATCTACTCCCCTACCAAGTTCTTAAACCCTAAAACTTATTGACCCAGGGATGAAACAGATGAGGGCTTCACTCTGCTTTGTGTCATTGGTGTGTTTGTAACCCTTAACACGAAGACTTTTGATCAATGCTGCAGTAGGATGCACTCGCATACAAGTGGCTTAACGCATAGGAGGAAGTGCTGCTTAGTATTTGCTCTGTCTGTCTGCTTTCACTCCCCGGCATGTGCGAATTTTGCTCCTTCCATCTGCGTCTTTGACTTCAAAGTTCAATGTTAAATTAGTACTTCGTCACTGATCCACTTAGGAGAGGTATGAATTGGCAGGTAGCAGTAAATGAGAATCATATTTTGCCAAGACATGGGAACATGGCTTACATGTATTAAAATTGTTCTTGTTATAAACTCAATATATTTGTTACATTATTCTTTATTTTTGTGTGCATTTGCCTATGGGAAAGATGAAATAGCTAATCTAATTCAGGTATATCATAGTCTCCCATTCCTAAATACTTCTCACTTGACAATATAGGAATTCCCAAGGGAAAATGGCTGCAGAAGATCTACACTTCATGAAAATGATCACTTTTATCTAAAACATTCAATAATGGCACTTACTATTCAGATCAATGGAAATATATGTTAGTAATTATATCACAATTTTATGTACATAATTCATACATGAATAAACATCCCTAAGCCATTCTGAAAACTCTGAAATGGTAAGCTGTAAAATGCTGAGTTATGTCAGTACATATTTCTCTCTATTTTGGATCTATGTACATATTCATTACAGTATTTTTTATTTTTATGTGCATTTGAAACAGCTAGTCTAAGTCAAGTAATTATAGTGCCCCATGCCTAAATACTTCTCACTTGACAATATAGGAATACCTAAGGTGGGAACGGATCACAAAACGGCAGTTTTATATTTAAAATATGCAAGAGCTGAGAATTCACCTACCACAAGATGCTTCATCTGATTTGTCAGGGCAGTCGTATCTGAAGTCACATTTCTGAATTTTTCCAACACAGTGACCATTAGATCTACAGACAAATTGCTCATCTGTACAGTTGTGTGGAGGCAAGGTCACTGGAACTGAAGTTTCTGGTGGACTTGGAATGTCCATTGGCAAGTTTCCTTGAGGAGAAATAAGACAGAGGCATCACATAGCATACCTTGTAGTTATCTTAAATGTTTGTTTTTCAAAATTGAGATTTCTAATTAGGCTACACATTTATTTTATGAGAGATATTTGATAATATTATTCTGTTAAATTCATTTAAGCATTTAAAATGGGACTCTGTCTTAGCAAAGACAGAAAGCTTGAGTATTTTTTTAATCACAAAAGGAGGTGAAAGATTTTATTTAAAAAGAAAAGTGATTGATGAGTGGAGAGTAGGATAGGACTTTCTCACGTACTCTGGTGCCTCACATTTGACCATGTCCCCTGGAGGGGGAGACCTGGTGGCACTCAGAGGAAGGACAGCAGTTTACCAAGAAAAGACTTGATACCATATGAGCATATACAGGGGGAGATAATCCCCCTCAGGAACAGTCATAGGCGAGGGGAATAAGGGGGAAAGGGGAGGGAGGGAAGAATGGGAGGACACAAGGGATGGGATAACCATTGAGATGTAACAAGAATGAATTAATAATAAAAAAAAAAAAAAAGGAAAGAAAGCATGAGAAAAAAAAGAAAAAAAAAAGGAAAGTTAAATAAAAAGAAAGCTAAAGAAAATGTCTTGGGAAAGGAGGAGGAGCCAACACAGTGGTAAGTGCTAACATCTGGAGCCAGAGCAAAGGTCTTAGTGGCCATCAAATATGATACATAAAACAAAATATATACACAACTTTATTCTTTTGGAGACCTCATAAATCTGTAGCTATTTTTGTTGGGTCAAGTTTTTAGGGACAAATCCAAACCAGAAGTCCTTTTTTTCTAAAATATTTTTTAAAGTAAGTTCATTTCTTTTTAAAATATAGAAAGTAAAACAAATTTATAGAAGTGTATTAATTTTATTAAGGTATTTGATAAAACATCCTAGTGACAACTCTGCATTATGTAGTAGTAGATACTGCAAAGTCTAAGGCAAATGATGATGCAAACAAATATCCCCTACTGGCAGTAGCATCAGATGTACATTGTAATAGTTCCATGGGGTACACTGATGATGGAAAGGATGACTCTCTTCACACATGTCTATTTAACCTGCACAATTACCAGACTGTGGTGGGGGGGGGGGGACATGCTCACTCTCACAGGCAAGTGAAGGGATAGAGTAAATACATGTATAAGACATCTTAGAAATGTGAGGCCAAAATTAACACTTAGAGTATAGTACATTTATCAGGACAAAATTTGAAGGAGAGAAAGTCTTTATAGGCAATGGAAGGATAATATGTGTGATGCAAGATGGGTAGACTGGACTTCTTTGGTTTTCCTTGTTTTTAATACAATGAGAGTTAGGAATGAGTACATTTTCATATGGTAAGAATGTACACTGTTGAGCCATTAAAAATGGAAGTTCAAAATAGTATCTATCTGTTGAAAAAGAGTCACTGGGACAAAATGTCTGGAATAAATCCAAGAAGCTGTGGAGAAATAACAAGATATGAAACTTCTATGCCAAGATGTATTATTTCTTAATATTACTTTGGAGAATGCACGGGAAGTGGCCTTGACATGGAGGAACCCAAACAGTCCCACGATTTCTGTCATATGGGAAAGTAATAAACCAAAGCAAAGATGCTGGGGCACAGGAAACAAAAGCATGATCTGTACTAAAGAACTAGGATCAACGGGACTTGGTATTTTGACTATTGTTGAAAATTTATGGAATGCCTAATAACAGTACTTCATTTCATAGCTAACGTTCTGAGACAATTAAAAACTAAGACAGAAGTATATGACAGGTGAGAAGATTAAAACACCAAAGTTTATGACATGAACTCAACGCTGGAGAAAATGGTGCATATAAAGAGATAAATGGTCTACATTGGAACCACAGAAACCAGAGCATCCCACAATATCCCTGAATGAAAAGATAGCATATACAGGGGGAGGAGGTCACAGTCATAGGGGAGGGGAGTAAGAGGAAAATGGGAGGGAGCAAGGAATGGGGAGATACAAGAGATGGGATAACAATTGACATGTAATATGAATAAATTAATAAAATATATTATAAAAAAGAAAAGATAGCAAGTAAGTACTGAGTGATCTTAAGTTTTTATCTCAATAGAGCTCATAAAAGGAAAGAGTAACTGAGGAACCAGAAGCACACACTCAAGTTCTTTTTGCAGAATCATTGATCTATTGCTGCTATTTCCCCAGGAAATGTTCAGAAAAGTGAAGAAATGGCAGGAATAAAGGACTATTGAATGCAGGCTATGGATGAAGACAGATGACAATCAAAGAAATTGTGCTCTGCTGTAATAGAGATTAGTAATATCATTAATAATTATGTGGCTTACACTATAATCCAAAATCTAGAAGATATGTAAATGAGAAGGAAAGAGCTTGTAATAAAAAAGAGATATTTTCCCTCACAAGATATCAATTCAATATTAATGGATCAAGAAGAAAAGTCATAGCAGGGAACAAGTTCACTCTCCCGTAGATGAAAATGCTGACATAACAAGAATAAATTAATAAAAAAAATAAATAAATAAATAAAAGAAAATGCTGACATTAAACAGTACACGTTAGAGAAAAACTTTCATCAACCACTAAACTCAGATGAATCTGATTTCATAAAATTTGAGAAAAAAATAACAATAAAATGATTTAGTGTTTGAAATGTTGATAATTTTAAGGGGACTACATGGTTTGAATCAAAAGGAGCAATCATTAAGCTTAATGATTGTTATTTCAAGGTAAAGTTAATCAAGATTGCTGTAGAAACCCTCTCTAAATTATCTGAAGTTTTTGTTTCTGTGGCTTTCAGGCAACTGCAGTCTGAAGACACTAAAAAGAAAGTTCCAGAGTTTTAAATTGCACATTATTCTGAGAGGCATGATGAATTAGTGGATCATTCTGCTCTTCCTGGTTAGGAAAGGAATCAGTCTTTGCCCAGCTTGTCCACGGCATATAACACCATATAACCCATTAGTCACGTTAGTACTCATCTCAGTTATCAAAATGACTGTCATAGTATCAATTGTGTCACAACTTAGCACTTGTGATCAAGTTCTCCTTAGTACAATAAATAACATGCCCAAAACACAGCAATAAAAAATAGGAAATTCAGGTGTGCCAAGGAAAACACGCAGAGGTGTGAAAATGTCTAAGTTCTGACGTGATAGTAGAAAATAAAAATTTGTGCTTAAATCGCTGAGATCTATGCTGAGAACAAAGTTGCCATTGCAGAAGGTTTAATACAGAAGGCAAAACCTGTGTAATCTCTGCAGTCACATTTTAAATAGGAAAAGTAGTATTCAGAGTGCGTGATAAGTGTTCGGTCAATACGGAAATTTGCAAGCATAAGAAATGAACAGAAAATGTTTATTCCCACTAAAAACAGTGATATTAAGCACTACGCTTGACAAAAATGATTCCCTACAATGAAGGGAAATGAACCCTTTATTAAAGGGGAAATACAGTTACACAGATTCAGGGATAGGTTGGTACTGATCTCACGCAAATCACTGGAGAAGCTGTGCTTGCCAATAAATGAGCTGCTGGCACGTTCATGGGTGAGCTGATGAAGATGATTATGGAAAAAGAACAATCCCAAAAAAATCTTAACTAGGGTAAAATTATGCTTTTTAATGAAGCTTTCTAATAGGTCTATATCTATTAGAGTGCAAAGGAGCAACTTAGGCATAGAATGCAACAGAAATGACCTTGCTATAATATGGCAACTGTGCAGCGTACATAGCTAAGCCAGAAAGAATATAGAGTGAATAGCCCACACATTCTCAAACAAAAATGAGAATTATCTTCCCCAATCCTGACTACATAATTATAAATTATGGGTGACAGCTATCTCGTGTATGGGAAGTTTCCATTAAGGTTCTAGTCCAGAAGTGGAGAACTATTTGAAACAGGAAGGAATAGAATTAAACACTTTATTAAATAATGTATCTAGACATTCAGAGTCTATTGACCATGAAAATAAAAATCATCCAAAAGCTGATCATCCAAACCACAAGCAGGTGTGAAAGGATTTCTTTCAAAGATATTAAAAAACACACAAATGTGTTAACCGACAAATAGAAAGCATCTGTAGTGTCATTTGCAGATGAAGACAAAGATCCTCTGCAGCACTGAGAAGAACTAAAACCAAAGATGGGGCTGGGAAGAGAGTTCATGTGTAATATGCACACACAGGCCTGAGGACCAGAGTTCAGTCCTCAGAACCTGCCATTTTAAGAGCCTGCCATGGCATTGTTTTCCTGTTATTCCAGAATTGGATAGGCAGAGAGAGGCTGGTTCCCTAATACTCACTGGCCAGCCAGCCTAGCTGTACTGAGGAACTCTAGGCTCAGCAAAGGATCCTGTTTTCTCAGACAAGGTAACTAGAGATTGGGAAAGACACATAGCATTGACCTCTGGGCTGCACATGCACAAGTGCACATACATGTGCTCATACTCAATCTAACAACTATGCACAGATAAAAGCCAATAACTCCTGACAGCACTGCTCTACCAAATAAGGCTAGAAACAAATGAGCAATTAACAAATAACATTCTTCCTCTATGAAGATCTGAGCCATCTTTCATATGTGCTTGACATTCCATAGATGGCAGCTGAGACTCAGTGACCCAGGGTTACTGGAAGCAAATGACATGTCAGCATTTGACAGTATCCTTATGCTCACATCTTTCATTTCATCTCATGCTGGTACATGAGGAAGGGTGGTGCAGTATCATAGCTATTTTGAAGGAGGGAAAGCAATCATATTCCTATAAACCACTGTATATAATGTTACATTTTTTCTCTTTTAATTTCTTAATATCTTGCCCTGCCAAGTTATCAATTAAAATTTATCATAGATATAAGGAACAGTATACAGAATGAGCAGCCTAAATTTATACACATATTACACACACACACACACACACACACACACACACACACACACACATATATAAATGAAACCATGAACTTGAAAGAGACATTAGGCTATATGGAGGTTTGGAGGGAGAAAGGAGAATGTGTAAATTATGTAATTATATTATAATCTCAAAAATAATTAAAATATATCATAGGTATATAGCATAACACAAAATGCCATGCTTATCTATATTTCTTACGTCCATATTTATATCAACACACCAATTAATCTCTAAGCCCTTTTTGCTTCTCTGTTGTTGTTATAAACACCATAGTTAAAAGCGTTCAGGGAGAGAAGAGTTTATTGGCTTACACATTATAGCTCATCAGCAGGGGCAGCCAAGGCAGGAATCTGGAGCCAGGAACTGAAGCAAAGACTATTGGTAAATGATGTTTATTGGCTTGCTTCCTCTGGCTTGATCAGTTACCTTCTCTGTAGAATGTTAGACCACCTGCCTATACGTGGGTGGCACTACCCACAGTAGTATGGACCCTCCCATGTCAATCATTAGTCAAGAAAATGTTTTACAGGCATACCAGCTAGCCAGTCTGGCATAGGCAATTTCTCCAGAGAGGTTCCCACTTCCCAAGTGATTCTAGTTTGTGACAAGTTTATGAAAATTAACAAGCAGACTCGATATAATTATCTATCTATGTAATTCAATAACTCCTGAGGTTTCAGGCCTTCACTGAGACTCTGGAACACATTACTTGTAGATGTGAAGAGATTGCTATGGTAGATGAAATAATTTACTAAATGTTACAAGACATTCAATGCCCAGATTGCCTTCATATGCTTCACTGGATTATCAATGCAAATTTGTTTGTAGATCATCTCCCTAAAATGTTTAAAGCAAACTCAAAGAGCAATGAACTTAACCATTAAATGGTTTATGACCATTAAATGGGTTATGACTTTGTCTGAGAATGGTTCATTCCTACAGTTTTGTTGAAAACACACTCTGAAGTTAAAATTAATGATGAAAAAGGCATTGAAAATTCTGAGTTGTATATCCTGCATCAGGAATGTCATCCACAAGCAACACACATGCTTAGGTTCATATCAGCATTTATAACAGCATGCTTCTGTGCTGTAGCTCATGGTGGTCCAGATGCTAGATAATACAGCTTTAGTTTAAGACCTGGGCTGTGGAGCTGATGCCCATGGAGATCCATATTGTTTTAACTTAGCAATGTGCTATAAGGTCTACCCCAAGCATCCACTGGAGATACGTTAGTTTGAGAGAGAGACCCTTAATTTGTGTCCCAAGCTCAGGATATTCAAGAAGAATAAAAGCTTAGACAGTCATGAGTCATAAATGGTTTCTTCTTGGCATTATTTTACATTATACATACCTATAGAAAACTGTATCTTCAATTAATCATCTTGAATTCATATATAGAGGCTAAATTTAAAATCACACAAGCACTCCTTGACTACCACTTTAGCACTTGCTGTAGAATGCATACCTGACCACTGCTCTAGATTTGCTAATTTAATTTTTCTTTCATTGTTTTCTGTTTCTATACATGAGCACTTCATGGCGGGACAGAAGCCTCATGAACTAAGTGTCATGGCACAAACACTGTACAATTTCAGAGATTTAACCTCTCTGCACAGAAGAGTCTACAAAGTAGTTGCTCAAACTTTAATGACATTCTCACCTTTTATCTCTTTCAATTATTTTTAAGGATAAATAAATTTAAATATCAATATGTATTAAGAAAATGATATAACATATGAATCATCCCACAAACAATACTAAAGGAATTGTTACTAAATGGTTGCATTACATACTTGTGCTCATGGAAGAGGAAGAAGGGACAGAAGGAAGGAGTAAGAAGATTCAGAGGGAAGAAGAGACACAGGAAAACCTATACACTATTCTGACATCTACTCTTTCCCAAATGCCTCCAGGAAGACTACACATCCACATACTAAACTGTACTATTTTTATGATTCCATATGAAATTTTATGAGTTGATATGATGCATGCAATCTTTGCCCCTTAATGGATATTTAGTACAGCTTAGCACAATGCACTCGGCTCTCATTTGGTCTCCTAAGATTATTAGAAAACAGTATAAAGGATTGCAATTAAACAGCCACCACTTAACTGTCAGTTCTGGAGGATGGGGGATTCAAGGTCATGGTACCAGTAAGCTTGGAAAGAACCAACTTTGTGGTTTGCACATGAACATTTGATCCTTGTGTCCACAATTAATGAGGAGAAAAGAAAAAGCCAACTCTCCTTTGTCGTTTTACATAGGTGCTGTGTGTACTTGTGGATTTTTAGGTCCTAACTATCCTGCAAAGACTCCACATCTTTCTGTGCCCACTCTATGGACTGCTATGGTGCCTATGTGAAACATGCTCACAGTCTCATGTGTTTGAACTCTCATTCTTAGTTGACTGACTGCTGTTTTGGAAGTTTGTGGAAGACTAGAAAAGTATGCTGTAGCTAACAGAAGTGGCTCAGTCAATTGCAAAAGCCTTCAAGGTCATATGCACTTATGTTCCAGAAATATCTCTGCTTCCTGGTCTGTGCCATGCATACTGCTGCTGCAATAAGTTCCTGATGGCAGAGATGAACACCTTGTAGCCATGATGTATTTTGTAAACTATGAACTCAAATAAACCCTCCCTCTCTTAAGTTGTTTATGTTAGGATATTTTAATCATAGTGAAAAGTAATTAGTATAGAAAGCTAATCATAATGTTATTTCTTAATTATACTTTTTAATCATGTGTGTATATGCATGAGTAAACAAGAGTAATGGAAGGCTTATGAATAAAAGGTGTAATGGGGCCATGACTGGCAAAAAGACACACTGGTTAATTTCAGACTTATTTATTTTTATCAATTATGAAGAAATTTCCATTACCTATCCATGTATATATGTTGTATGCATATAAGTATTTACTTTTTGTAAATACTGATATATCTTATTACATAATTTATGGTAAAGGTATTTTTTTTTTTTTTTGGTAAATTACAGACATCTTCAATATGGTCATATAATTTGACATTCTTCCAACAGGAACAGGAGTGTTTGTTTATCTGCATCCTTGCTGGTATGTTGTGTCATTTATATTTTGATTTTGGCTATTCTAAAATCTGTGTAGTATACTACAATATTCTGATTTTCAACCTTAATGATGTATGTATGATAAACATACTATCATTTGCATACTTGTCCCCATTATAACTGTGAGAAAGAATCTGTTCGGATCCTTTGCTTATTTTAAAATTTTAACTCTTTTTATTGGCATATATTATTTATACATACTAGGCTACATTGTGACATTTTAATACATATACCTGCATTTCAACCATTACCCCCTTCTTACTCACTAATTTAAAATTAGGGTTTTGGTACCTAATTCTGAGATATAAAAGTTCCCTGGATGTTTTCAATAACACTCTTTGATCACAAAGGTCCTTTTTCAATGCCTTTCCCAACATGTGGTGTATTTATTTTTCATTCTCTGGTATATTTTAAAGATAAAAAGATTTTAATTTTAATGAAATCCAGATAAGTAATATTTATTATTCAACAGTTCTTCCCTCTTGTTGCTGTACTTAAAATTGTCTATGAGCTCAATGTCCTCTAGATTTGTCATTTTCTAGGAGTTTAAGAGCTCAGTGACTTTTTAAAGGTCCATTTTTAAATTTTTAATTTTCTTAAAACTTATTCAGATTATATTCTGATTGTTATTCCCTCCCTTGTAACTTCCTGTTCCCATGCCTCTTCCCTTCCCTATTCCCTATTTCTACCCTATTTCCCTTCCCTAGACCTCTGACTGAAGGGGACTTCATCCCTGACCATATGACTACAGCTTATCAGGTCTCATCTGAATAGCCTGCTTCCCTTTCCTCGGTGCCTGTAGGGCCTCCTCACCAAGGGGAAGTGATCAAACCTGAGGCTCCAGGATTCATGTTAAAGGCAGTCCCCATTCTGCTCACAACTGTGGAGAATGAGCTGTCCTTTGCCTAGATCTGACTAGGGCGTCTAGGTTTACTTCATGTATTGTCCTTGGTTGGTGCAACAGTTTGTGCAGGGCCCCCTGAGTCCAGATCCACCAGCTTTGATGGTCTCTTTGTGGGGCTTCTGAACCCTCTATATCCTACCATCCTCTCATTCTTCCATACCACTCTCATCATTCCACCTGGAATCCAGTAGGGAGTCACAGCATCTGTCTCAATTCTATGCTGGGTGGAGTCTCTCAGAGGACATCTTTGTTCGTCTAATATCCACTTATAAGTGAGTATATACTGTGTGTGTCTTTCTGTTAGTATCATTATTTCTCAGTTTAGCTTTTGGTTAATTGACCTGTCCTTTGGTGGAAGGGGATGTTGAAGTCTCTGACTATTAATATGTGGGGATCTATGTATGGTGTAAGCTTTATTAATGTTTCTTTTACAAATGTGGGTACGCTTGTATTTGGGACATAGATGATCAGAATGGTGATGTCATTGTGGCTGAGTTTTCCTTTGATGAGTATGAAGTGCCCTTTCTCATCTCTTTTGATTAATTCTGGTTGAAATTCAATTTTATTTGATATTACAATGGCTACTCCAGTTTTCTTCGTGTGTCCATTTCCTTGGAAGACCTTCTTCCAGCCCTTTACTCTCAGGTATGTGTATCTTTGTGGCTGAGGTTTGTTTCTTTTATACAGCAGAATGTTGGGTCCTGTCCCATATACATTCTGTTAGTCTGTGTCCCTTCATTGGAGAGTTGAAACCATTGATATTTAGAGAGATTAATGACCAGTGACTGTTAGGTCATTGTACTTGATGTTGGTTGTGGTAATGTGTTTGTGTGACTGTCTAATTTTTGTTTTGCTAAAGTGAACTTATCTATTTTCTGTGTTTCCCTAGATGTAGTTAGACTCTTTGTGTCGCATTTTTTCCTTTTAGTTTCTTCTATAGGGCTGGATTTGTAGAAAGGTAAGGTTTAAATTTGTTATTGCTGTGGAATATCTTGTTTTCTCCATCTGTGGTTATTGAAAGTTTTTCAGGTATAGAGTCTGGAATGGCATCTATGGCCTCTCAGAGTTTGCAAGACATATGCCCAGGCCCTTCTTGCTTTTATGGTCTCTGGTGAAAAGTCATGTGTGATTGTGATAGGTTTGAAATTGTATGTTACTTGGCCTTTTTCCCTTGCTACTTTTAATACTTTTTCTTTGTACATTTAGTGTTTTGATAATTATGTAGCAGGAGGATTTTCTTTTCTGGTCTACCCCCATTTTGGTGTTCTGTAGGCCTCTTGTATGTTTATAGGCTTCTCTTTCTTTTAATTGTAGACATTTTCTTCTATGAGTTGGTTGAAAATATTTTCTAGGCCTTGGAGGCAGACATCTTCTCTTTCCTCAATTGCTATTATCCTGAGGTTTCATCTTTTCATGGTGTCCTTGATTTCTTGGATGTTTTGTTTCAGGAAATTTTTAGATTTAACAATTTCTTTGATGGTTACATCAAATTCTTCCATTGTATCTTTGCCACATGAAATTCTTTCATCCATGTATTGTATCTGTTTAGCGATGCTTCTTTTGCATTTCCTGTTATTGGTTTCTTTTTTTCCTTTCTAAGTTCTTTCTTTCCAGGCTTCCCTCAGTTTGTGCTTTTATTATTGTTTCCATTTTCATCTTCAGATCTTGAACCATTTTATTGATTTCTTTCACCTGTTTGCCTTTTCCTGAATTTCTTTCATTGATTTATTCATTTCCTCTCCATAGGCCTCTGTCATGGCCTCTCTAAGGGCCTCAATCTGTTTGGCTGTATATTTCTATATTTGTTTATGGATTTCATTCAGTTCTTTCATTATCATCTTCATTAGAAAAGATTTCAGGGAAATTTCTTGTGTTTTAGATGTGTTAGAGTTTCCAGGGCTGATTGCTTTGGGATCTGGAGATGCCATGATATTTTGGCTTCTGATGTTTGTGTTTTTACACTGGCCATTGAAAGCAGCTTGTAGGTGAGTGGATATAGGGTCTCTTCAGGTGGATCAGGCAGGAGACCAGAGATCAGACCTGGGGACTTTCCGTTTATCAGCTGGGTGACCTGAGGTCAGATCTACCTGTTTTCTACACCATGATGTCTCCTCTAAGCAGGAAAACTCAGACACTGGTGTTTTGTAGCCACAATTCCTTCAGAGACACTGAATGCAGGTTTTAAGTGCTTTGCCAGGCATGGGTCTAGTCCTCAAAGCCTACATCCATGCCTATGTGGACCCAGGAACTTTATGAAGATTAGCCAAGTGACTTGGGGGTCAGACCACCTGTGTTCCAGACTGTGGAATCTCCTCTGGGCTAGAAGACACAGATGCTTGTGTTTTTGTGGCCCACATCTTCCTCTGAGGCCCACACCTGGATAGTGTAGGCTACTCTTTGGAGCTTTCCCCCATGCCTGCATGGACTCAGGAACTTTCTGTGGATTAGCGAGGTGGCCCAAGGCTGTACCCACTTGAGCTCTATACAGTGTAGACTCATCTCACCTGGGGATCACGAGCATTGGTGTTTTATGGTTCTCAGTTCCATCCTTAAGTTCCTGTGCAGTCACTGCTGTCCTGCTGACTCAAAAAGATATGAATTCATCCTTCTCCTTGTTGGGTTTTCTTAATACCACATATGAGTGAGTTCAGTGACTTTTACACGTGGTTCTTCAGTCTACTTTGAGTTAATTTTCTGTTAAAGATGCCTGATCTATGTAGAGACTCAATCTTTCCCATAAGATGCTCAATGATTCCAAACACAAAATTTGTTTTAAAAGACTCTTTAAAGATTTTCCCATTTATTTATTTATTTATTTATTTATTTATTTATTTATTTAGAGTCTAATCATAGCCCTCTCTCTCCTCTCTTCCCAGTCCCATGCTCTCAGCCCCTTCACTCATTTCCCCCTTTTTAGAAAAGGCGATGACCCCAATGGATAACAACTCACCCTGGTAGCTCATCATAGCAAAACTAAAGGCATCCTCTCCCAATGAGGCCAAATAAGACATACCACCTAGGGGAAAGGGATCTAAAGGTAGGCAACATAGTTACAGACAGCCCATGTTCTGATCATTAGGGAGCACACTTGAAGAGCAAGCTACACATCTGCCACATATGTGTAAGGGGTCTACATCCAGCCTATGTGTTCTCTTCGGTTGGTGGTTCAGTCTTTGTGAGCACCCATGGGTTCAGGTTTGTTCACTTTGTAGGTATTCTTGTGATGTCCTTGATCCCTCCAGCTCCTTCTATCCCTCCTCCAACTCTTCCACAAAATACTATTTTCCCCATAGTATTTCTTTATGATGTCTCTCTCTCTCTCTTTTGTACTGTTTATTCTATATTTATCTGTTCTTTCACGGGTACCATATGGTCTTTCATAGTATATCTTCAAGTGTTTATACCCATCATCTCCTTTATTCTTTAATTTCAGTTGGGAGAGCCTTGGCCTGAGTATGTCAGCACAGGGTTCTCACAAAGATTACAGCAACCTCACCTTCCTTTCTTCTCTTTATATGTCTTTGAAACCCATCTGCTGACCCTGACTTATTGGGTAATCTAATCCCAACTGCACCCCCAAAGTCCCATCTGTAAATATCATCAGAAAGAAGATTAGGATTTCAGTCTATTAATTTGGGCAACACAAGCATTCAGTTTCTTGAAAATGCTGTGGGCTTTGTGGTTTGAACTATAATTGCTAAGGCTAAGGCTAAATGGGTAGTAATAATAGAATTTGTTTCTTTAAAGAAATAAACAAACACAATGGGAGATTTTCCAGTTGAAACAAAAATTGCATAAACAACATTCAAATGGCATCTTTCCAAGCCCACTGAGAAGCAGAGATTAGTCTGCTTTGATCTGATCATCTTCCACATCACTAAGCCACAGGGAAACCAAAACACCTGCACATCTGTCCTGGGGAAGATTTCCTAAATTGATGACTGAGGCTCCAGATGGACTCAATGTTCTAACTCCATGCTCTGTGAATTCCTTGCAACAAATATGATAAACTTCGGGCTATGCTAATACAATCTTTTTTACAAAACAGATTTTCTAGCTTCTTTTATTCTTGAATTCTCCCTCTGCAGCCATTCCCACACTGATCATTAAGCAAACAGGATGAATATCATATCATGCTTAGTCCTTGATAAAGTTTACCAGCTTTAGATATAACTATCCAGTTATATCTTAATTCTCAGAGCTGTTATTTATGTCTCTCTAGAGGTAACAGTGAATATGTTTTTCCTATGACCTTTCATGTTAAGAAATGCCTTTCATTTGAAATTCTAGAAGTTTATTTGAGCTTAAACTCAATAACTCAACACTATTGAGAATGTGGAACTATTTGTACCTCCAGGGCCAGGGCACACAAATTTTCTATGGCATTGAATACAATAACAAACAAAACTCAGAGTGAAAGAGCTCCATATTGTAGGATCCAATAAAGGAATGTATCTTAACCTTACTAATGTTGTGACCCTTTAATAAAATACTTCATGTTGTGGTGAGCCCCAACCAAAGCATTATTTTTGTTGCTATTTCATCACTACGATTTTGCTAGTTACAAGTCATAATGTAAAATCTGTGTTTCCCAGTGGTCTTAGGTGACCCAAATGAAAGGGTCATACTCTCCAAATGGGTCAGAACTCTCAGGTTGCAAAGTGTCTAAATAAAGGGTGTAAACTCTACATAAGTGAAGTTCAACACAGTTGCGGGCCAGGTATGGTAGTGCATGCCTTTTATCCCAATACTGGGAAAGCCAAAGCAGGCAGATTATGGATTTTGGGTCCAGTGTGTTCTACATAGAATGTTCCAGGCCAAAGAGGGATAAATAGTGACACTCTGTCTCAAACAATAACAACAAAACAAAATCCTACCAGTTACTGTTTAAAAATTACTTATAGCAATTACAATACAATTTGCTGCATATTATGATATATTACACAGTTTATTTTTTTATGATTGATAGAAAATCTAGTCTTCTAAAATATGTTCACTTAACCCATCAAAGGTGTACCATACCCTATGCACTCCATTCCAGATCACAGATCAGTCTGCATATCCCGAGGCTTGCTGTCAAATAGGACAGACTTGTGAGACCCCTGTTTTCCACCCTCTCTGCCTGCTGGGTTCCCCTAGGTAAGACCAGCAGTGGTGAGATATGCCATGCTCCCTGTGCACTCCATTCCTGGCCCACATCTCTGCCTGTATCCCTAGGATCCTGCTGCCCCATAGACAAGAAGGTGAGGCCCATCCTCCCACCACCAATGCCCTACACACTGGTCTCAGTAAAATATTCCCAACAGAGGTAAACCACACCTGCTCCAGTACAACATCATCTAGCCCACAATTCAACCTGCATTATCTGAGGCATGTCAATACCAGAGACAACCAGATGTCTAAAAGCAACTATAAGGTCATAGTCAATAAAAGCCTGAGCAATACAGCACCATGGGAAACCAGCTATCTTTCTACAACAAACCAAAAGTATATCCTAACACAGCTGAAGCACAGAAAATGACCTTCAATCCAATCTTGTGAAGGTTATAGAGACCTTTAAAGAAGAAAAAAAATAAATCCCTTGAAAAATACAAGAAAATACAACCAAACAGGTAAAGAAAATTACCTGTTTTCAGGAACTGAAAATGGAAATAGAAACAATAAAGAAAACACAAACTGAGGGAACCTTGGAGATGTAAAACGCAAGTAAGAGAACAGAAACTACTGACACAAGAGCAACCAACAAAACACAAGAGATGGAAGAAAGAATCTCAGGTGTAGAGAATACCATAGAAGAAATTGATGCATCAATAAAAAAAGAAAATGTCAAATCTAATACAAAACATCCATGAAATTTGGGACACTGAAAAGACCACACCAACTAAGAACAATTCATGCAGAGTACCTAGATCCCCCTGTTCAGATATACCCTATGGACAGCTCACTCTCCAAGATTGTTGAAGAGCAGGGACTGCTTCTGACATGAATTCTGTTGCCTGCAATTTGATCACTTCCTCTTGGTGAGGAGGCCCTGTGGGCACACAGAGGAAGAGGATGCAGGCTATTCAGATGAGATCTGACAGGCTATGGTCAGACAGTGGGGAAGAAGATCACCCCACATTCAGATGTCTAGGGGAGGAAAATAGAGCAGATGAAGGAGGGAGGGTGAGGGGATAACAATTGCACTGTATAATGAATAAATTATAATAAATAAATTAATAAATATTTTACAAGGAATAATAGGAATAGAAGAAGATTCCCACTCATAGGTGCAGGAAATATCTTCAACAAAATCATAGAAGAAAATTTCCCTGACCTAAAGAAAGAGAAGCTTACAGAATACCAAATAGATTGAACCAAAAAAGAAAATCCTTCTGCCACATAACAATAAAAACAGTAAATGTACAGATCAAATAAAAAATATTACAAGCCACAAGGAAAAATAGTCCAAGTGACATATAAAAATAGACATAATAAAACTACATGAGACTTTTCAACAGAGACTTTAAAAGCCAGAAATGGCTGGGCAGATGTGTTGCAGTTTCTAAGAGACCACAGATGCCAGAGCATGCACAGACTATTTCCAACAAACCTATCAATTGCCATAGATTGAGAAAGCAAGATATTCCATGAAAAACTTTTTTAAAAATATCTTTGCACAAATCCAGCCCTACAGAGGATATTAGAAGAAAAACTCCAACACAAGGAGGTTAACCACACCCAAAAAAACCCACAAATAAATGAATAAACACAACAGCAAAACAAAAGAAGGGAAACACACACACACATACACACACATTACCATACCACCAACAAATTTACACTAACAATAATTGGTCATTAATATCTCTCAACATCGATGGACTCAATTCTCTAATAAAAAGACACGCGTAATAGAATGGATGCAAAAACAAGATCTATCATTCTGCTACATACAAGAAACATACCTCAGAAACAAAGACAGGAATGACCACAGAGTACAGGGGTAGAAAAAAATTTTTTTCCAAGCAAATGTATCCAAGAAACAAGATGAAGTAATCATTCTAATACCTAACAAAATAGAATTTCAACAAAAATTAATCAAGAGAGATGGAGAAGGACATTTGTTACTCCTTTAAGTAAAAACCCACCAAGATGAAGTCTCAATTTTGAATATCTATGCACTAAATACAAATATACCCACGTTGTAAAAGAAGCATCATTAGCTTAAATCACACATCAAACCAAACACATTAATTGGAGGAAACTTCAACACCCCACTTTCATCAATGAACAGGTCATTAAGACAGAAAATAAAGAGAGCAATAACAAATCCAACAGACCTTGTAAATCAAAAAGACCTAGCAAACATATACAGAACATTTCATGCAAACACAAAAGAATTTTTTTCTTATCACCTCACAGAACCCTCTCCAAAACTGACCACATAGTCCTAAAGCAAGTCTCAACAGTTACAAAAAATGAAACAATCCTCTGTATCTTATCAGACCACCATGGATTAAATCTGGACTTCAGGAACAAAAGAAACAACAGAAAGCCTAAAAACTCATGAAAACTTAACAACTCTATTCAATGATCAATGGGTTAAGGAAGAAATAAAAACAAAAAAAAATTAAAGATTTTCTAGACTTCAATGAAAATTAAGGCAGAATATACCTACACTTATGGGAAACAATGAAAGGAGTGCTAAGAGAAAAGTTCTTGATAGATACTACTTACCAAAATTAAATCAAGATCAATTAAACAATTTAAATAGCCTTATAACCCCTAAGGAAATAGAATCAGTCATTAAAAGTCTTCTGAGCAAAAAAACAAACAAACAAAAAAACAAAAAGAAAAACAAAACAGAAAACCAAAAAAACCTTGGGCCAGACCAGATGTTTTTGGCACAGAATTCTATCATACTTTCTAAAAAGAAAAATAATTTCAGACCTATTTCTGTTTTGAACATTGATACAAAAACACTCAATAAAATACGTACAAACTGAATCCAAGAACACACAAAAATACCCTCCACAATGTTCAAGTAGATTTCATCCCAGGGATGCAGGGATTGATCAATATATGAAAAACCAACAATATAATCCACCATATTTTTAAAAATTAAAGTAAAAAGACACACAATCTTCTCATTAGATACTGAAAACCCCTTTGACAAAACCCCAACACGTTGTCATGCTAAAAAAAATTCTTACAGACATCAGGGATACAAGGACACTATATAAACATAATAAGGAGAAAATTCAGCAAGGCAATAGGCAACATCAAATTAAACGGGGAGAAACTTAAAGCAATCTCACTAAAATCAGGGACAAGGCAAGGCTGTCCACTCTCACTAGATCTCCTCAATATAGTACTTGAAGTCTTGGCTAGAGCAATAGGATACCTAAAGGAGACCAAAGGGGTACAAATTGGAAAGGAAGAAGTTGAAATATCACTATTCATGGATGATATGATAGTACACAAGAACAGCCCAAAAAATTCAACCAAGTAACTCCTCCAGCTGATAAGTACCTTCAGCAAAGTGGCTGGATACACAGTTAACTCAAAACATGAGCAATCCTTCTTTATACAAACAATAAATGTGCTGAGAAAGAAATTAGGGAAACAATACCCTTGACAATAGCCACAAACAATATAAAGTATCTTGGTGTTACTCTAACCAAGCAAGTGAAACACCTGCATGACAGAAACTTCCAAAAAGGATTGAAGGAGATATTAGAGGATGGAAAGATCTCCCCTGCTCATGGATCTGTAAATTAACATAGTAAAAATTGACATTTTACCAAAAACAACCTACAGATTCATCGCAATTCCCATCAAAAGTCCAACAGAATTCTTGACAGATCTGGAAAGAGCAATTCTCAGCTTCATATGGAAAAAAAAAGAAACCCAGGATAGCTGAAACAATCGTGTACAATAAAATAACTTCTGGATGTATCACCATTCCTGATTTCAAGCTGTTCTACAGAGAAATGGTATTAAAAACTTCATAGTATTAGTATAAATACAGAAAGTTTGGTCAATGAAATCTAATTTTAAAAGACATAAATAAGCCACACATGTACACACAGCTGATTTTTTAAAAAGAAGCCAAAACTATACAATGGAAACAAAAAGCACCATGAAAAACTAGTGCTGGTCTAACGGGATGGCTGCATGTAGAAGAATGCAAATAGATCCATATTTATCATTCTGCACAAAACTCAAGTCCAAGTGGATCAAAGACCTCAACATAAACCCATATACACTAAAGCTATTAGAAGAGAAAGTGGGGAAGAGCCTTGAATGCACTGGTTCTAGCTAAACAGAAGAAAGCTACCTTAACAGAACATCAACAGCTCATTTTATAGATGAACGATTAATGAATGGGCCCTCATGAAACTGAAAAGCTTCTGTATGACAAAGGATACTGACAACAGGACAAAACATCAGCCTACAGAATAGGAAATCATCTTCACCAACTCTACATCTGACAAATGGTTACTATCCAAAAAAAAAATGTAATGAACTCAAGAAATTAAAGACCAAAACAACTCGACTAACTCAATTAAAAATGAGGTATATATCTAAACAGAGAATTCTCAAGAAAGGAATCCCTAATGTCTAAGAAGCACTTAAATAAATGTTCAATGTTCATAATCACTCAGAAAATGTAAACCAAAACAACCCTTTAAAATTCCATCTTAGACCATCATAATGGCCAAAATAAAAAAACTCAAATGACAGCACACGCTGACTAGAATGTGGAGCAAAGGGAACACTCCTCCACTGCTGGTAGGAGTGCCAATTTATACAATCACCATGGAAATCAATCTGGCAATTCCTTAGAAATGTGGGGAAAGTTCTACCTAACGAGTATAGATGCCAAGAATCACACCAAACCATTTAAAAAACAACAACAACAAAGGATATTGACTGTGTGCCATGAAGAGACAATAAACAGTATAAAACGCCCTGATTAGTAATAGCTAGAATATTTTTTAACAATTTAACATATCATGAATTGCAGAATGTGAAATTTATTTAGGAATAATTTCTAGGGGAAAATGAAGGGCTAATACGTGTTTTAACTACTGATAAGCATACCAGAAGTTTTACTTAACTAATAATTAGAAGAAACACATTGATATAAAAATACATATTGAGTAAGAAACAAAAGCTTTGTATACAATTAAAATTAATTGTCATTAGCATAAAATAAACTATTATACATATAAGAAATTAGAAAATAGAAAGATCATGATGATGTCACAGAGCAAAGTAAAAAAAAAAAAAAACTCCCCGATAAACCTACTGGTGAACAATGAGAGCGTGGAGCTGAGAAGCTTGCAATACTGCTGTCTTGGATGAGGGAATAGACAGAAAGATATGGGAACTATTCTAAGTTGTAGTCAGCAGAGTTTGCCGCAGAACAAGTATAGGAGGAAGTCAAAGGTCACGGCCGAAATTAAGCCTAGGGTTGTTGGATAAAAATGGTATCATATAAAGCAACAAGAAACGTGTAGAGGAAGAAAGGTTGCCCCTGATGCAAGATAAATGAAAAATCACCGCTGTGCTAGCTATTTCTATAAAATAGCAGGTGATACAGAAAGCATAGGCACTTCAGAAATTAGGTACATTATTTGCGTTGATATCTTCAAGAGTTTTAATTTTCATTCTACCTCATTGTACCACTTAACAATATAATGGTTGCTCAGTACTGAAAGCAAATTGCTGACCATAAATGACTCTACAGGTACTTGTCCACCATAGCCGACATGATAACAGGAGAAAAGCAGCTGAGAAGTATAAAGAGAAATATCTTACTAAGTCTTTAATTTTTGTTTATGTTCATTGAACAAAAGCCTGTATGACATTCTTTTATGGAATATTCAGCTTCAAGGGACATTTGGTTTGGAACAAAAACAAAAAACAAAAAAAACAAAATTTAAAAAAGCCTCCTTTGTTATGAAGTTAACACAGAGACAAGCAGTTCAGACAGGTTTTAAAGTTTCATATTTTTCTTCCCAAACTTGAACCAGAAAACTGGGACTAATGATCTGTAACAGATACTTCCTGACTCTGCCTCTGCCTCCAGCACCGCCACACTGGCTATCTTAATATCATTAGCCACAGAACGAATTTAGCAAAATAACTGGAGAATCTAGAGCTTCAGAGGTGAGCCGCCCTGCTTTTCTGTATTCTTTCTTTCTTCTTCTTCAGTGTCCCCAAAGCCACAGCAATTCTAAATCTGAACTGGGAAATCATATAAGACAATTTTAGGCTGTAATATCATTCCTGTCCTGAAATTTTATGGTCATCTGGATCACTTGTATCCTGTATATTAATATTTTTTACCGATGCAGAGCAGAAATCATACAAGGTTCATGCGTCTGATTATCAATGTGCAAGTGGTTCACATCATGGACTCAAGATATAGATACGGCTGGGTAACTTGTTGCTTCATTTCTCAGTGTAAAGCTAGATAGCTAAGCTACCGATTGTACTCAACAGTTACCATCTATCGACCTTGGATTGACCAGTCATTATTCTCAACCCTTAAAGCTTTATAGGACTGGTCTGGGACTGTAGTTCAGTAGTATCAGAGTTGCCTAGCACCCATGGAATCCCCATCCCAGCCCTAGCAGTACAAAAAGGATGTAAAATTATGTAAAACGCATATTCTAATGTTGTAATATGAACCCTATTCACAAATTCTCTGGATAGAAATTTATACATTTTCTGCCCTTACCAATCTCCCTGTAGATAGAGAATTGTTGCCATCACTCCAACGACAGGCCTAACTTCGTGACTTATCCCCCAGTGGATGTGGGTACATATATGCACACCATAACCGATTGTGGGGTATGGTTGTGCTTTCCATCCTCTGACTTGACAACTGACATCTGAGACAGGAATGTGGCCCTTCAGCTCTGGTCCCAAAGAGTCAGGACATGTGGAATGCAGATCCATGGCTTAGAACTTGAATGGGTTTTGTTGAGCTCCAAATAAGAAATTGATATCATTGCTATTCTTGTTTTAACTTAACCTACATGTTTGAGAGCGAGAAGTGAATTTTGTCGTTATATGCAAATGAGACTTGCCTTTCAATAAATCTGTCTGACATACAATGGTGTATATTTTTATGTGGAAGCATTTAATACCTAAGAGATAATAAATAGAAGGTATAATGAAGGTAATTAAAATTAGCTTTCCCTTCAGAAAATGTTTATTATTATCCCTGCCTGCCATTACTAGGCTAGTTTAGAGAGATAGAATGGCCAGAAAATAATATACCTGCTTTTCTACAACTATCATTATTATTGGGAAAAAGAGAAATTTCACTATAAGGGTAATAGGTGGTGCTTACAAAATAAACTTAGTGAGTAAAGATAGAAAATGCCAGAGAGAAAAAAAAAAACTATGCATATGACATTGTAAGGATTTCTTGAATAAGCAGAAGTTGAATAGAGCCCAAGAAGAAGCCCTGGAGGGGAATGAATGGACACTCAGAAGAAGCACATGCCAAGAAGAGGGAGAAGCCCAGACTACAAACTGACCTGGAGTGAATGAGAACTAGGTAGGACACCTTCTTTTACAGTTGGGGAGCAAACAGACTCACTGTGAAAAGGGGAGCCATGAAGTCAGAGGAAGCCAGTCATCTATTATTCCTGAGTCCTTACCCGAAGTTTGCTTTTGCTCTGAATAAGTCAGGTAGTCTTAGGAAGACGGTGATGATAGTGTGGGTTTGAGCTTATTATCTAAGTTTAAAAGGACACGTTGAGCTGCTGTTGTGAGAATAAGGCACGAGATCAAAGGAGAGAAACAGAGCAAATTCAATCTCAGAGACAATGGTGGCTTGGGGCAAGGGCAAATGAGTGGGTTGGTTCTGAGGTAAAAATTAAAATGACCAGGTATGTGAATATGTAATGGACACATTTACTAAAATATGAGGCAGTGACGAAGCATCCCTCTTACTGGCTTTCCAGAGAAGATTTGGCTATGTATAGTGTTCTTCAGAATAGTTGGAGACTAATGACAGCAATCAATGCTGCCTGAATGATGGTATGTGAAGATTCCTACCTACAGAGAAATAATGATGTGGAGCTACTGAGCATGCCTTAAGCTCTTCTAGCCAGGGATGCCAAGGTGATAGGGCAACACTGAGAAGGATAGCTGCAGCCCAGCTGGGCATGGTGATGGACACCTTTAATCCCATCACTCAGAGACACAGGGAGACAAACCTCTGAGTTCAAGGCCAGCCTGATTTACAAAAAAAAGTTCCAGAACAGTGAGAAAGTCTATACAGAGAAACCCTGTTTTGAAAAAACAAGCAAACCAAAAAGCAAAGAACAAACAAACAAACAAACAAAGATAGTAACAATTCGGGTGCTCTTGTGTCCCAGTATACTCATCAAATGACTATTTTCAGTAGATATAAATAAAGCAAAAGCACAGCAACTAGGTTGCAAACAATACCTAAGAATAGAGTATAGCCAAAATTTAAAGTATCAGTGTCATTGAAGATAAATGAGATACTCAGGATGTTTTTTTTTTTTTTTAATGCAATGTGACAACAAAGAATTCAGCAATTACTATATCGAAATGGTTGTTTTTATAATCATTTAAGTCTCACAAATATCATGAAATTGCAATATAATATCAGATATGATTTCGTATATGATAGTAGATAGAAATAACAGATTCAAACATCTTTACTATGTTTCAAAAGCTTAAGACTAAATACTAGTAATGATTTACAGTAATTTTTCTACTGTCAATACATTTGAAAAACTTTAAAAATGAAGACATGGTAGGTTATTTTTAAATATGAAGCATTGGTTTCCTTGGCAATTCATCCAAGCAAATAGATTAGGAAATTCTCATTTATTTGAAATGGTCTCTCTTACCTGGGTAGAGGGTGCAATTCATGAATGATAGATCATCAATCGCAATATCTCCAGTGAAACCATCTCCCACTGAGGCCACTATCAGGATCTAAGGTATAAAAGAAAGGTGTTGAACTATGAGTGAAATTATAGAAACCTGAGGAGGAAAAGGAATTCACAAGGCTGGGGAGAAGGCTCATTCAGTAAAGTGCTTTCTATGAAACTATGAGGTCCTGAGTTTGATTCCTTACATACACATACAAATTTTGGGCGCTGTTGGGTACCTTTAATTTCTGCACCGGGGAAGTGTAGACGAGAGGACTCTAGGGGTCCACTGTACAAGTGGTCTAGCCCAGTGGTTCTCAGCCTTCCTAATGCTGCAACCCTTTAATACAGATCCCATGTTGTGGTAACCACCAACCGCAAAATTATTTTCATTGCTATTTTATAATTGTTTGTTTGTTTGTTGGAAACAGGGTATCTCTGTGTAGTCTTGGCTGCCCTGGACTTACTTTGCTGACCATGCTGGCTTCAAACTCAGAGATCTACCTGCCTCTGCCTTCCTGAATGCTAGGATTAAAGGCATGTGCCACCATGCCTGCCTGCTACTTCATAACTGTAATTTTGCTGCTGTTATGAATCATAGTGTAAATATTTTGGATAGAGAAGGTTGATGAAGGGGTCAGAGGACCCATAGGTTACACTGGGACAGTATAACTTAGATCTCTGAAGCTTGTCTACTCTCCCCTCGTCCAAGGTTTCCCTTTTGTCTTTCAGCAAGAGTTTATCTACTTCTGAGGTTAAATGTCCTCACTCTTCCAGAAGCCCCTTTCCCCTATTTACTTGATTAATGCGTGACATTTGGAGCAATTTTTTCCCCATGGATCTGAAACTGGCTAATATGTATTGACCTCCTTTGGAATCACATTAATCACAGCAATTCACATGACTTTGGTCCTGTTATAGGATCTGTAGTTCCACCCAAACCCCAGGAAAAAAAGGAAATACTGGCAAGCCACTATGGTGTCTGGCAGACTGCGATTAAAGTTGGGACTTCTTGTAATAGAATTAATCATGATAAATTATTTTAATACTTATGCTAATGTTTGGCTTTCTTACTAGGCATCTAGCTATAATTTAATAAAAAAAGAACTCGTGGCAAGCCCAAAGTTTTTAAGAGGCGTCCATTCTCTTTTCCACTATTAGAGGAAAATAATCTCCATTTCATTTTCCACAAACACTGAATGTGGAAGCTGATATTTTATTTTACTTTTCTTGTCAAATTCTATCCTGCACTGAATGTTATCCTGCTCTCATCAACTGATAACCCAGTCCAAAGAAGGAGATTTAAAAAGCCAGATTTGCTGACCTCAAAACTCTTGGTAACTCCCCCAAACTTTACTTTTTTCTTTTTTGATATTTCTGCGGCCAGGACATCATAACAACTTGTCAACATGAGAAAGAGTTAAGCCTAGGCAAATACAGTTTACCTGATACTGACCAAGAAGAATTCATGTACTTGAAAATGCATTGTTGGCATCACCATTGTGATGGGGGAAAATATTATATGAAGTTGCTCCACAGAAGGAAATCCAAACCTGGTACTCTAAACTCAGTAAAAAATGCTGTGGCTGACATAATGCTGTTGTTTAACTAAATTGACAGACAGTGCATGTTCACGGCCTTGGCCAAGCACCACCCCTGGCCTAATTAGAGAAGCTTCTCTTTGCCATGGTAAATCATGAATGCAGAGATATGTGACTCATCCAGGTTCTGAGAATAAGTGACAGTTGAGTGCTCAGCCCGATAAAAGGCATTTATAGCATCCCCTCTAAGGTTCAGGGAACACTGTGGAAAATAGTAGAAAGAAAATAGACTTTCAAATGCACTTCAAGGAATGAAAAGGCCACTGCCCCATGGTTACACAACTTGGGCTGCCTACCCTAGATAAGGTCTGTCAACTGCCTATTAAAGCTCAGAAAGGACTCGAGTTGTCTCCTGATGGATTCTGGTGTGTGTGTTTGGGGGGGGGGGTAATTGATTGTAGTTGTGTACCACAGAGGAGCCCACCTTAGTCCCAACAGACAACTCCAAATCACAATCATACAGGCAATACTAGTTAAAATCAGCTGGTGGCAAACCAAAAAGACGTGAAGGTGGGAAGGGGACCTGCGTGGAGGAGGAGGGAGGGTGAGGAATGGAAGGCTGATATGAAGGAATGTGTGGACAGGGTGAGAATAATCACAATGCATTGGACACCTGCACATAAATGTCCAAAATGCAGAAAATATATTCAGGGCCAATTCCTACAAATATTATTAATTAGTAAGCAGAATCCAACCATCAAAATTGGCGAAAATGACTCCAAAAGTTATGTATTGAAGAAGGTCTACAGTTAGCTGCAAAATGACAAAAGATAAATAATAATTATCATGTTTGGATTAATAGGTACACAATATAGCACAATGCAACAAAGTGAGGCAACAACCAGCTCAGTCCAGGAGTGAGGAATGTGAGGATCAGGAAATCAAAGGCACACTGTGATTCAGGCACACAGGCCCATGGCTGCAATTGGCTTAGTAATGAGCATGGAGTGGAAATTAACATCAGGGACCAATGCTTAAAGGAAACATACAATGGTAACCCACTGGAAACAACGATACAGTAACCTTGGTTACATATACCATACATGGCTTCATTCTAGGCTAGAGACTCATTTGTCACCCTGTATAGTCACAAACTAAGGAGCTGACTATTTTCATTGAAAAACTACAGACATGTCATGTGTCTCAGAGTGTGCCACAGTAGTTAAACAGCACATTTGGGAGGCTGTTGCTTGCAGGCCTTATTTCAGTTAGAGCCTACTCTATATAACCTGACAGGCATGGTGGTATTGTCCCTCATAGAAAACGGGCAGGTCTTGTCCCAACATGATTGAATCATACACAGCATATGTCAAAATAGCAATATGTTAATGGCAGGAATGTGAACACCCTTTAGAACTGATGGACAATAGTTTCAAGTGCCAATCCAAAAAATATGTCAAATTTGATCTTTACCGTTAGTCTTAATTTCTTTTTTTTTTTTTTTTTTTTTAGTTTTTTTTTAGTCTTAATTTCTTAATCAAGCAAATCACTTAAAAGACACTTGGGAAAGGGCAGGTGAATCAGTAGCTAAAGGCTCTTGCCTCCAAGCCTGAGAGGCTGAGTTTGCTTCCCTTGACCCACATGGTGGAGGAGAGTACACATTCCTGAAATTTTGACCTTGACCTCCACACACACGCCATGGTGAGCACTCTCCCATCTGGGAAATATATATGATAAATGAATGACTGAATAAAGAAATGAAGAAAACACCAGTTAGAAATACATGTCAGCTTTAAAACTAATCTTCAAATATAGACATCAACTACTTCTGTTCTATATTAAGTGTATAAATAAATTCTTAAATTATCATGAGTACTCTGGAAATTAGTATATCCCTTCACACTGCACATCACTGTTCACACAGACAAAGTATCTCTGTTCAGAAAATCGTACTTTCTATAAGGGTTGCTTCTAAAGTAAATAGAAGAACACTGAAATATTGATTGTTATATACAAGATAGTATTGAATTCTGAAAATTAGGGAAGTCACATTTTAGGCCTACATCCCATTGCACGTTATTAAATGACTTAAGATACGATTGAAAACCCAGTTTAGTGTAAATGGTGGCTTTTAAAACTTACATATCATGAATATGAAGGTTAGAAAGAATTGGGAAAGATTTTGACAAAAGATTTCTTGATGGACATAGCCATAAGATAATTAAAAAAAAATTAACCTGTTATATAATTGAGATGCCGTGAGAACAGTCACTTGTGTTGTGTCATATAACTTCCTATTTCGCTGAATCTACATACACAGCATGTGTTTTTATGCCTTACACATATCCGAGTAATATGTGACACCTAGGAACTCTTCCTGAAATACCCCAGCTCAGATGCAGGACTACTGCATGCCACAAGCTGAAGTGTTTTTAATTAAAGTTTTTCTGCTCTTATAGAAATTCAGCGTTTTAATGGCAGAAGAATGATGGTGTATTTTTATCATCTCCAGCATATGGTGATATCAAAACATGTCATCTGATTGTTTAAGTCATGTACAAAAACCACTACTTGCTACTACTAATAATTTCTAAAGAACAAATATTTTCATTACCTCTTCTGTTTTTGATAGTTTATACTTATTTTTCATTTTGTTTTCCCTGTAAACAAAAGACCCTGTAAGTCTGCTTTCACTAAGACTTCTTGAGGAATTGTTCTCAATTCCTAAGAAGACATTCAGAAATTCCTTATGTTATATATCAAATAACCTGCAATTTGTGTGGGTTCCTTAGAGTTTGGTGTAGAATATGTACAATTGCCACTTAATACACAAGAAAAGATTTGTTGAGATCAGCATTAGAGGAGTTATAATCACCTTTAGAACTGCTTACATAACCCAAAGAAGAAGAAGAAGAAGAAGAAGAAGAAGAAGAAGAAGAAGAAGAAGAAGAAGAAGAAGAAGAAGAAGAAAAAGAAGAAGAGGAAGAAGAAAAAGAAGAAGAAGAAGAAAACTATCTCTACAAAGTAAATCTTAGATTTGATCTGGCAAACTTTATGTATATAAGTCTATTTCTGTTTGGTCTTATTACAGACACAAAACACTGCATAGTAACTGAAGCTTCCACTTATTATACTAGATATAAAAAAAGTACTTAACATTATATACTGACCATAAATGTTGCACCTAAACTGTATAAGAAGCTAGGCACAGACATGGATAATAAAAATACAATTGTGGTACTGAAGATTTAAGTGAACTAACACAGACAAGTAGGCCAAGTGCAATAAGAAGATGATTTCAAAAAAAATAAGATGTCTACATAGTCTGCCTGAGTTCTTAAATGGGTTAGAAAGTGGCAAATATTAAAACTTTGTGTCTACATAGGCATGTGGTGTTTCCATGGTAAGAAAAAAAATCTATGCTCATCTTTGAATATGTAAAATACAAAATACTGAACAATGTTTCCTGGGCTAGATCCATATCA
The DNA here is from genome assembly GCF_903995435.1 of Acomys russatus. Lineage (NCBI taxonomy): Eukaryota > Metazoa > Chordata > Mammalia > Rodentia > Muridae > Acomys > Acomys russatus. The sequence goes on from NC_067145.1 coordinate 47,691,360, forward strand.
TCAGAGTTTAGTTTAACTAACCTAAACAATTTTCCTAAGTCAAAGAGGTCACCAATGTTTTAAATGCAGGATATTTCTCATGAAGATCCCGTTCCTTGGTTGTCACAGACCCCATTCCTCTTTGCTGCACAGTGCTAATTCTCTTATACTTGATATATGTCTGTCATTCATGTACCTTGTCTGGTTCCCAAAGGCATTTAACTCTGTAAATTCCTTCACCATGTTAAGTCAGAAACCAAAGCATCTGTGGCTTTGCTTACTTCCAAGGCAACAAGACAGTCTAGCACATTGCCATGTACAAATGTTTTAAAAACATTGTATATTACACAGTAAAATAGCTATAGCCATGGAAGTGCCTTCTACCATTTTCCTATTCCCAAAAGGTAACAAGATGAGAGACAAGTATCTCCATGTACTGAGGCAGACTTTATCGTCCCTTAGGAGACACACTACATTAGGAGACTCTGAACGTGCTGGTAGAACTGCCCATTGTGGAAGGAAGGAAGGAAGAGGCGGGGGTGAAGGACTGGGTGGGGCACTTATTTTTACTATGTAAGGAATGCAAACATGTCAAGAGCAAGGCCATTCCAGAGGAGCCTTTAATTCCTTCTCACTATATCTATAATTGAAATGTCTAGGCCAATGCACCTTCTTTTACCTTCTATACTGTCTTATTTAGAACCAAAGGATCCTCTGTTGTTTAGATCTCAGAGACTGCAAGCAGCTGCAGTTTCTCTCTTCACCCAGAAAACCTCTTCCTATCAGTGCTTCTATTGTGCCGAAGGCAGAAAGAAAACACTGAAGAGCTTGCCTGAAGAGGCAAGGTCATATAAAAGTTAGACATGCCTCTTGGTATACAAAACCATTTCAAATATCAAGTGGCATGTGTACACACAGACACACAATCTTACTTCTATGTGTACAGGTCATGTGAAACGCATTTACTTTTGGTTATTTTAAATTAATCAAGAAGACAAGGTTTATTTATTGCAGCTTCCTTTATCACTTGAGACATTCAAAAAGGGTAAAAAGTATTTGATGGGATTTGCTTTGTTTTTACCTTTTATTCTTTTACTTCCCTCATATTGCTGCACCTTTCTGAAACTTCCTAAGTGGATCTTGAAAGGGATAAACGTTGATCAATTTGAAGCTAATCCACTACTTGAAACTGCAAACCCACACACTGTTTGAAAGCATCCTCTGGAGACCGTTTCCGTGGAAGCTTTCTCACATCCCATTTATTATTTGAATGAAGACAAATAACACTCAGTTTCTGCAAGTCCTAAGAATTCATACAAAGCATGTTTGACTGCTGGCTACAAGGAAGCATTTAATTGAAAAGAGCCTGGTCGATAGTAGGGAAAGAAATAAAAAGGGGGATTGGCGCTATTGACTAAAAAGTTTAAAAAGTTGTGTTTTGATTATTAAGAATGGCACATAATGAGGTATATATTCTTAACAGAATATAATGCACTGCTGTTTCAATAACTTTCATACAAATACCAGAATTGAATTCTCCTTTAACAAGCATATATTTATAATGGATTAAATTTGCTCTTTGACAATCTCACACATGTATTAATGCATTCTGATTATTCTTCCTTCCCACCCTCCTCTGTCTCCCTCCCATTCCTACCATTACCTCCCATGCTTAAAGTTCCTTTTGCATCTTATCTTTAAATATTATTCTTAACCAACAGATTCAACCTTCTGAAACCCAAAAATTAACATTTGAGGAAAAGTGAATGTAATTCTAGTTTATTATTATGAATATGAAATAAGGTTTTATTTTGTTTTGTTTTACCAAAATGTATCTTTTCAATCTCCTTGTGTAGGAAACATCTAACTACCCTTTGAGATGGTTTTAATGAAAATGTCCCCATTGCTCAGATGTTTGAATACTTGGTCCCCAGTGTTTGCAGCTGTTTGGGTAGATAAAGATGGTATATGGCCTGGCTGGAGGATGCATATCACTGGGGACAGACTTTGAGATTTAAAAGCCTCTTGCCATTATCAGTGTGCTGTCTGTTTTCTGCTTATACTTTAAGATGTGAGCTCTCAGCTCCCTGCGCCAGATTCCATGGCTGCCAAGCTGCTCCAGCTGCCATGCCAGTCTGATGGAATGCTCTCCCACCATGGTGGTAATGGGCTCTTGAACCTCTGAAACCATAAGTCCCAAATAATCCTTTCCTTCTAAAGTTACACTGGTCATGGTGTTTCCTTACAGATAGAGAAAAGTAACTAATAAACCTTTCTACTTAGCAATTTAAAACTAATGCAGACTTAAGTGCAAGTAAACAGGAGATAAGTCTTAGTTAGGCTTTTATTGCTGTGAAGACACATCAAGACCATAACTAATCTTCTAAAGGAAATATTTAATTAGGATCTGTCCTACAATTCAGGGTTTAGCCTATTATCCTCATGGTAGGAAGCATGGCAACAGCATGCAGGCAGACATGGTGCTGGAGAGATAGCTGAGAGCTCTATATATGGAATTACAGGCAGTAGGAAGTGATGGCCACACTGAGCATGGCTTGAGCACCTGAGACCTCAAAGCCCCCTAGTGACCAAGTCCTCCAACAAAGCAACAACTACTCCACAAGGCCACGCCTCCTACCAATACCTCTCCCTGTGGGCCATTTTCATTCAAACTACGATATCTTCCAATAATTAACAAATCTCATTTTGAACTTCTGTTGCTTTGATAATCATTATGATCGAAATCAACTTGTGAAGGAAATCGCTTTTTTCATCTTAGATCTCCAGGTCTCAGTCCATCTTTGAGGAAAGCCAGGAAGGAACTCAAGGCAGGAAACTGGTGGCAGGAAGCATGAAGGGCTGACATTTACTGATTATGCTCAGCTGGCTTATAATACACCGTAGGCCAGTCTTCTGAGGGGTTGTGTGTGGCACCACCCAGAGTAGTCTAGACCTCCCTACAGCAATCAGCATTCATGAAAAACCCCCACAGTCATGCCCATAGGCCAATCTGATGGAAGCAGTTCTTCAGTTGAAGTTCCCTCTTGACAGGAATGTCAAGTTGACAGCCAAGATTAGCCACCCCACCAATAACTGTCCTTGGCACCAGCAGTGTCCAATAACACCCACCCTATTTTATATACTGTGACTCAGGATGCTCTCCAATCTTTACCTTCCTCAGAGAACTCTCTTGGACCACTTGAGCTGAAGCTGTGTTTCTTTTTCAAACTGCTTACAGTTTTGAATTCCATGTGTAGTTGGGCATTTAAATGCTGGTCTCTTTCTTCTATGACAGCAAAGAACAAGCTCCCAGACAGGCATTGAGGGCCACACAGCATTGTGCATAGGAAGCCCAAACACCTGAGGCCAGCACATTGGAGGTGTGTAGGTATTTAGGGGAGAAAAAGAAATCAGTTGCAACTAAAGCAATTTCCATCCCTCATGGTGATGTGGCTTATTCCCCACATTTTACATGGCAGGTGCTGTAGCTTATTCCAAACAGGTATTGTTTATATGGCATTCAAACAGTTCCAATTCTTCCCAACCCACCACAAGGTCATCTAACTTTCACAGAAGGAGTGTGTGGATTGTTAAATCTTTACATTGCATTTGAATGGGATTTAGGAAATTTAAATAGCTCACTGCTAGGCCCCTGGTAAAAAGATGCCTGATGCACTCCAAGAAGCCTCCTGGCTGATTTAAAAAGCCAAGCCTTTTCAATCAAACTTTTGCTGCTGCTGCCCCTCCCCCCTGTCCCCCTCTTCCTCTGTTCCCTCTCCTCCTTTTCCTCCTCTGCCACTTCCTCCTCCTCCTCCTCCTCTCCCTTCAATGGCTTCCATAGTCTGTTACTCACCAGGATGACTAATGACTAAATGAGTAACTGTCATAGCAGTTATACAGACAGTACAAACCATTTAAATATCTACATGGTGGTTAGGTCTTATTTGGTTTTGCTTTGTCTTTTTTAACTTGCTTTGCGGGGAAGGTGTTGAGACAGGCTCTCACTAGACTACCCAGGGTACCCTGGAGCCTAAGCCATCATCCAGAAATGCTCTAATTTTTAACCCTCCTGCCTCAGCCTCCTGAGTTCTGGGATAACAGGCATGTGTCTGTACTCCAGACAGTTACTAGTATTGAGAAAATGATTAGTTCTAATATGAAAAGAAGACACCTATCATGCTAGCACTGCAGGACGATGAATAACTCCACATCTATATTTGTCACACTTCTATTGTGTACAGCACGTGATAATGGCTGTACCTAGCATACATGAGCGAATCCTGCATACTAGATGTTCTCCCAGTATAAACCTATTTGTAGTTTAAAAATTTTTTTAAACCACTCTAATTAAAACAACAGTTGCTTTTGAAACTGAGGCTTTTAATGACACTTTGGTCACTAAAAACTCTGGCATGCCATTTAAAATGTGTCTTCAAATAAACCATGGTCATGGTCCCATCCCTTTGCGAATTTCATGTCCTTAAAGTAAAAAATCTGATTTCAACCTTCACATCCATGCTACTGCAAATTTAACTATAAACAGGGGTGCTTTATTTCCAACTAAACCATTGATCTTAGAATAACATGTTAGCATGATCTAGTCGTTAATTTTAAAATAATTGGCTTGTGGGCAGAAACTAAGACATCAAAATCCCAGATTTAACATGTTGATGCTTAAGATTGGTTAAAATATAAACAGACACTAGAACCCGCAGATACCCAGATGGCATATTGGACTGTGCACAAATTTTGGAGATCCTTTAACTAGTAACTAAAATTTCTTCGTTAAACTACATGAGAAAATGTCGATTTTAATTATAGAAATGTACAGTAAAGGCAGGGCTAGAGAGATAGTTTCAAGGCTTTGCCTTGGTTGCTCTTCCAGAGGATCTGAGTTTCCAGTGCACAGTGGCAGCTCTGTAACCACAGTTCCGTGGGCTCCGAGCCCTCTTTGATTCTACATGTGTATTACATGAACATGCATACATGCAGATAAGATACTCAACACAAAGAAAAATAATTTTTTTACAAAAGAAAGTCAGTAGTAAAATGTGTCAGGGCCCTACCTGCTGCAGGGCATGGCTGGCATATGCTGCCCCCTTCCCTGAAATGCCCAGGATATGGGAGCTTCTCCTTTTCCAGAGGCTCTTAACTATATAATCCAGACATTTTGGTTCCTCCACTCTCTTGTTTGCTCCTTTCTCTCTTTTTGTATCTCTCTTTTCACTCTTTGTGCATCTCTCTCTCTCTCTCTCTCTCTCTCTCTCTCTCTCTCTCTCTCTCTCTCTCTCTCTCTCTCTCTCCTGCTGCTGCTCCCAATGAACGTGCATTTTTAATTTATCTACTATAACTTTGTCTTGCTATTAGCTCATTCCATTATTTCAACCAAAATGTACTAAATATTTTGTCCTATGGAAAGTCTTTGTAATAAAACTCACATTGTACTTATTTTTATTATTTATTTTTATTTTGTGCATGTTTTTCCTTCATGTATGTGTACCATGAGCAGGCAGTGAATGCTCACGGAGGCAAGGAGAGGGCAGTGGATCCTTTTGGAACTAGAGCTACAGACAGTTGTTAGCAGCCATGTGGGTACTGGGTATCAAACCTGGCTCCTTTGCAAAGGCAGTCCGTGTTCTCAACCACCAAACAATCTCTTCAGCCCCAGATTATTGGATATTCTTAATATAATATTAAGAGAACATTATTAGTAAAACTGTTACTGTTTTATTATATTGAGGGTCATTAATTTCTTAAAGCTTTTTGTGTTGCTTCAGTCTGTGTGATTTTTACAAGATTGTAAGATGTAGCAGGCAGGCAGAGAGAGAGAAAGAGACACAGAGAAACAGACAGAGACAGCTATAGAGATAATCAGTTCTGTAGATATAAGTCTCCTGAGATGTTATCCAGTCCCATGTGGTCAGCCCTACACACATGTACATATATGTAACATGAAATGAACTTAGTAGAGTGAATAATAATGTATAAATTATACATATAAAAGTCATGTAACGATAAGAAATAAGAAAAAAGGCAAAGTTTGACAGGGATTCTGGAAAGGGACACATAGAACTTGGAAGCAGTGAGAGGCATTAAATGCTAGAAATACAGTACTCAGGTATGAAATTCTCAGGAATATGTTTCCTTTTTAAAAGAGTATAGCATCCACTATGTCTGTTCTCTAATATAGAATTTTTGGCTTCTTATGAAAAACAAAATCATTGTTCTCTATGTCATTTCAGAAAAAACTTTCTGAACCTTGAGACTGGAAACTGGAGGCATCTAAACTGCTATGCAAATTAAATTTCCATTACAGTTCCTTGATGTTTGACCTAAACTCAAATTGTAAAACTTTTATCAAACAAAGTGGCAGTCATCTGGTTGAACCTATTTGTGTAACAGAACTGTCGACACTGGTATCAATCTATATCAAATTTAAAAAAATAACAGTAAAAGGAAAGGTGGCAACCCATTGGCCAATCAGTTACTGAGCCTCAGAGCCACATCTTCATATTGACCAAGTGATGGAAACTGTCCTTCCCTACCTAACTAATGAAATTTTTCAATACTGTTTTTCTAAATCCAAGCCTTGTGTGTGTGTGTGTGTGTGTGTGTGTGTGTGTGTGTGTGTGTGTGTGTGTTGTAAATGTAAACCTCAAATTTTCTGACAAATTAACATTTTTTTATTTAAATCATTAGAGCAAAGGCTTCTTCCTCTAGAAGCTCAGCAGGGTAGTCCTTCACTGTTTCTACTGAGTCAAGTCTATAACCTCAACTGACACAAGAGAAGCCTGATTCTATTTTAGCTCTGACCAGGAGTGTCCAGTCAGCCTCAAGCAAAACTTTAAGTGCTGGGTCACAAACTCAAGATCAAATTACATCTGGGATGTCCCCCTCACATCCACCCAATCTTCAGTACACAGAAATCAGTGCTAGAGTCTCAGTACACATGTGCAGCAACTGCTGCCCTTTGCAGTATGCTATCCTTGGTTTTCCAGGACCCAGAAATTTCTCTAGATACTGAGTATAAAACAAAAATGTGAATTTACATATCTTAAATGAGAAGCAATTATAAATACTTTTCAAATATTTATCAAATTAGGGCTATTCAAAAAATATACTTGAACAAATTCGGAGCATAATATAATTTATAATAAGATATGGCAAAGTGCCCACCTTCTAGAGAAAGCCTTCTGGGACCTCGAGAACACATGGTTCAAGCCTCTAGTTCACAGCCCTACCCACCTTCTTGGGGATACCTGCTGGACTAGACCCCAGGATCATCCAGGTTAGACTCCTCACCCCAACTTCCTGCCGAGGGGGTCCAACTGGGTCACAGCCAGCAGAGAAGAGCTGCAGACTATTCCCTTAGTTCCAGCCTCTGGCCAAGAGCACTATTCGCCTTTCCTAGGAAGTCTTCAGGGGCCCCAAGATCATACATGTAGAAGAATGCAAATAGATCAATATTTATTACCCAGCACAAAACTCAAGTCCACCTTAAACCTTAAACACCATAAAATAAAACCAGATATATTAAATCTATTAAAGGTGGAAGTGGGGAAGAGCCTTGAACTGATTGGCACAGGAGACAACTTCTGAATTTCATCAAACTAAAAAGCTTCTGTAAGGCAAAAGATGATGTCAATAGGACAAAACAGCAGCCAACAGAATGGGAAAAGATATTCACCAGCCCAATATCTAACAGAAGGCTAATATCCAAAATATATAAAGAATTCAAGAAATGTGTTACCAACAAACCAAATAACCCAATTAAAAGTGGAGTACAGAGCTAAACAGAGAATTATCAACAGAGGAATCTTGAATGTCTGAGAAACACTTAAAGAAATATTCATGGTCCTTAGTCACCAGGGAAATGCAAATCTAAACAATTCTGAGATTTCATCTTACACCCATCAGAATGGCTAAGAGCCAAAACTCAAGTGACAGCACATGCTGGTGAGGAGATAAAGGGGAACACTCCTACATTGCTGATGGGAGGCAAACTTGTACAACCACTTTGGAAATTGGCCTGGTGTTTTCTCATAAAATTGGGAATAGTGCTACCTCAAGACCCAGCTATACCACTCCTGGGCATATACCTGAAAGATGCTCCACCATACAACGAAGACACTTGCTCAACTATGTTCATAGCAGCGTTATTCATAATAGCCAGAAACTGGAAACAACCTAGATGTTCCTCAACTAAAGACTGGATAAAAAAAAATGTGGTACCTTTACACAATAGAATACTATTCAGTTATTAAAATCAAAGGACATCTTGAAATTTGCAGGCAAATGGATGGAACTAGACAATATTGAGTGAGGTAACCCAAACCCAAAAAGACATGCATAGTATATACTCACTTATAAGTGGATATTAATGATAAAATACTGGATGACCATGCTACAATGCATAGACCCAAAGAAGCTAAGTTACAAGGAGGGCCTAAGTGAGAATGCTTGCATCTCTCTCATAAGGGGAAATAAAATAGGTATTGTAGGTGGATAGAGAGAGGAAACTGGGTTGGAGAGGGGAGGGGAAGGGGAGCAGAGTGGAGGAGTAGGAGTAGGGTGATCAGGGGAGAGAGGGCCCAGTGATAGAACAGAAATCAGAGGTGGGGTATCTCTGGGACTTCTCAGAAACCTGAGGTAAGGGAGGGCCCAGGAAGTTTATTGAGTTTCCCTAGATGAGACTCCTAGCAGCGGGGATTGGGGGGTGAGGGTGAGAGTGGGGGTAGGGGAGTCTATGGATCCTTAAGTGGCCACCTCCTGTAGCCAGGCAGGACTTCTAGTGCAGGGATAAGGACACCAAACTACCCACAAAATCTTCAAACTACCCCAAAATTTGACCTGACTACAAGATATACAGGGACAAAGATGGAGCAACGATTGAGGAAATGAACAGAAATAAAACCACACACCTATAGCCATGTGAGTTTTGACAAAGGAGCCAAAACCATACAATGTTAAAAAAAAAAAATGGAAAAAAAAGACAGCATCTTCAACAAATTGTTCTGGCTTAACTGCATGTGTATATATATATAGAAAATGCAAATAGATCCATATTTATTACTCTGTATAAAACTCAAGTCCATGTGGATCAAAAAAACCTCAATATGAAACAGATATACTAAATCTATTAGAAGAAAAAGTGGGGAAGAGCCTTGAGCTCATCGGCATAGGAGACAACTTCCTGAACAGAACACCACCAGCTCAGGCCATAAAATCAATTGATAAGTGGGACCTCTTGAAATCGAAAAGCTTTTTTAAGTCACAGTACACTGCCAATAGAAAGAAATAGGAAAAGGTGTTCACCAATCCTACGTGCAACCAAGGATTAATATGCAAAATATATGAGGAACTAAAAAGAATTAAATGCCAACAAATAAAATAACCCAATTAAGAAAATGGAGCAAAGAGCTAAACAGAGAATTATCAACAGAGAAATCTCAAATGGCCGAAAAGCACTTGAAGAAATCTTCAATGTCCTTAGCCATCAGGGAAATAGAAAACAAAATGACTCCAAGAGTCCATCTTACACTAATCAGAATGGCTAAGATAAAAACCTCAAGTGACAGCACATGCTGGCAAGAATATAGCAAGTTGCCTTGATGGGGAGGCCTGGTGGCACTCAGAGGAAGGATAACAGGTCACCAAGAAGAGACTCGATACCCTATGAGGTCCCCCTCAGGGGGTAGGGGCGGAGGAGAGGGGAGTAGGGGGGAAGCGGAAAGGAGGGAGGAATGGGAGGATAAAAGGGATGGGCTAACAATTGAGATGTAATATGAATAAATTAATAAAATATTTTTTAAAATTAAAAAAATAAAGAAAAAAAGAATATAGCCAAAGGAGAATACTCCATTGTAGGTGGGAATGAAAACTTGTATAACAACTTTGGAAATCAATCTGCACTTTCTCAGACACCTGGGAATAGCTCTACCTCAAGACCCAGTTATACCACTCCTAGACACACATACAAAAGATACTCCACCATAAAACAAGGAAATTTGCTCAACTACGTTCATAACAGCTTTATATGTAATAGCCAGAATCTAGAAAAACATAGAGGTCCCTCAACATAAGAATGGATAACGAAACTGTGGTACATCTACACAATTGAATACTGCTTAGCTATTAAAAATAAGGAAATCATGAAATTTGTGGGAAAATAGATGGGACTAAAAAATAATCAACCTGAGTGAGGTAACCCAGATCCACAAAGAAATGCATGGTATGTACTCACTTATAAGTAGATATTAGCCATGAAGTACAAGATAACGATGCTATAACCCACAGACGCAAACAGGCTAAGTAACCAGGAGGGCCCAAGGAAGGATGCTTGAATCTCACTCAGAAGGGGAAATAAAATAGACAGAGGTAGTGGTTGAAGAGAGGAAACAAGGTAGGAGAGGGAGGGCAGAGAGGAATAAGTGTGGAGATCAGACCTGGGGAGAGCAGAGGGCAGGAGGACTGAGGCCTGCAGAGAAGAGAAAATGTAGGTGGGGCCATATCTGTGACAAGCTGGAGATTCAAGTCAGGGTAGGCCTCTGGGAGGATATGAAGGGAGCTATAGCTGAGACTCCTAGTAACAGGGGCCATGAGAATGAAGAGAATATCCTCTAACCAGATAAGACTTCTAGTGGAGGGAAGAGAACACAAACCCACCCCCCCCTCAAAAAAGCAAACAAACAAACAAACAAAAACCCCTTCAATCCAAAACTTACCCTGCCTACAAGACATGCAGGGATAAAGAAAGAGCAGAGATTAATGGAAGGTCCAACCCAACCAATGCCTAGTCCAACCCAACACACACCCTATTGAAGAGAGCCAACCACTGACACTACTAATACTCGACTGTGCTTGTAGACAGAAGCCTAGCCGAGCTCTCCTCTGAGAGGCTCCAGCCAGCAGCAGTTTGTAATAGATGCTGAGACTCACAGCCAATCATTGGGCAAAGCATAGGGAATCTAGTGAAAAAGCGGGTAAGATAAAAAGACCTAGAGGTGACAAAGGCTCCACAAGGAGACCAACAAAGCCAACTAACAAGGGCCCAGAGGGGCCTGTGGAGTCTAAAGCACCCACCAATCAAGGACAGTGCATGGCCTGGACCTAGGTCCTCTACAGAGATGTAGCCAACGGGCAGCTTAGGCTTCATGTGGGTCTTATAATAAGGGGAGTGGGGGTTTTCTCCAACATGGACTCAGTTGCCTGCCTTTTGATCACTTCCCACTGACAGGACTGCTTTGCCAAGCCAAAGGGGAGGAAGACACACTCAATCCTGATTTGCTCTGATATGCTGAGGTAGCTGGGTAGTGGGACTCACATTTTCTAAGGAATAGGGGATGGAAGATGGGGGAAGGAGGGTGGGACTAGAAGGAGAGGAGGGAGGGGCTATGACTGAGATGTAAAGTGAGTAAATTAATTACTTAACTTAAAAAAAGATTAAAGGAATGACCAACCAAACTCTGGCCCTACTTGAGACCCATCCCATGGGTGAGACCAATCCCTCATACTATGCTTATAGATAGGAGTCTAGCGTCACTCCTGTGAGAAACTTCACCCAGAAGCTGATAAAAACAAATATAAAGATCAACAGCCAAACATTAGACAGAGATTGGAGAGTCCTGTAGAAGAGTTGGGGCAATGGTTGAGAGAGCAGGAGGGGTCAAGGACCTACAGAATAAACTAAACTGAGCCTAAGGGGGCTTGCAGAGACTGAACCACCACCCAAAGAGCATACATGTACAATGAACAGGCCCTAGGCCCCTGCAAATGTGCAGCTTAATTTTCATGTGACTACCCAAAAAGCTGCAGTGGGGGGACCTTCTCTGACTCTGATGCCTCTCTTTAGACCATGGTTCCCTAACTAAGCTGCCTTGTCTGGCCTCAGTTGGAGAAGATGAGCCTAGTTCTGCAGCAACTTAATGTGCTAGGGCATGTTGGTACCCATGGGAGAACCCCCTTCTCTGAGGACAAGGAGGAGAATGGGGGAGAGGTAAGAAAGACTAGGAGGAGAGGAAAGATGCTGCAATCAGGATGTAAACTGAATGAATGAATGAATGAATATTTTTTAATTGGCAAGGTTAGGTAGTATGAAATGTTTTAGGAACTGGTAGCCACATGTAGATGTGGACAGGGGTCCATCCGAAATGAAAAGCTCATTTGTTATAGTTATTTCTATAAAACTGTCTTTTCTCCTTAATTTATTTCTTAACCCAGCTATCACACAAATAATTGAGTCCTCTCTTTTATATAGAGCTGGGTCCAATAAAATTCTAATAAGAAAGGCTTTGATTAAGACTGTAATACATTATGTTCTTTTTGTAATTTATCTGTTTCTCATTCAGTATGCTTAAATTGACACCTTTTAAAAATGCTGTTTAAAGACAGAATATAGGCTCCCTAATGCTATTTAAGAGATAGGGTTGAACAAACTCACATATTTGCAGTCCTTCCCATGGAATATGAAAAGAGGATTCACATACTGACTGTGACACTCAATATAGATATCATTTTATCTAATACTTCCTAAATATTTTACCACCAGAATTACCAATGTATTTTTTTTAAAATTGATGTTTAGGAACTCCCTTAGACTTCCAAATATAGAATGCGTAGAGACTGACAATTTGTTTTTAAGACTCTTATCAATTAGGAATGTCTGAAGTGTAACTCAAATACAAACCCTTTGATTAAAAGGCCCAGGCAGGTAAGGAGGTATAAGGTCCTCTGTCTGGAAGCTAAGATAGCAGTGTACACATTTGTGTATGCTTTCACAGAAAGCCTAAAATACAAGTGGTGCTGACTGCTGACAAGAGAGAGGATACAGATGCATTTTAAACTGTTTTTGCAACCATTAAACTCTGCTGCATGTAGAAAATTTTATTCCTCCAAAGAAATTTTTGTTGTCATTTTTCTAGAGTCCTATACAGTGACCTGTATAAGCATTAAATACTTTTACAGAAAATTATTTTCAATTTGGTGAGCTTCTTTCATTTTATACTGCCCTAAGGTTCTAGCCATTCTGTTTTGTTTTTTGTTTTTGTTTTTGTTTTGTTTTTCTAGATTCCATCCACCTCTGCTATAGATGGACATAAGGCTTCATCTCACTCGGAACTCTCAATATTTAAGAATACCAACAGTCCAGTATCACATTTCATATTGAAGCAAAATTAGAACAATCTGGAAAGGCTAATATCCTATTTATTTAAACTTGCTTCTCATCCCTACGATTTAAAAAGCATACTAGTATAATAAGCAATTTCATTGACAGAACTCATGAGCTACCGTAAGTCAACTCAGGTAGCATGCTCAGCACTTCCTCCCGGATGTTCCCAGATGACTATCCCGTCAGAGGAGATAGACACAACACATTCAACTAGCAAGAGCAGCTGCACAATTGTCCTTTGGCATGTATAGTAGATTTATCATGATGCCCCACTCTTTCCTTAAGGTACCAAAACTCTGCAGATGTGTAGTCTCTGGTATAAAGTGGCATAGTCTTACATGCATACATTCTCCTACATAATTGAATTATCTCTACATAGCTGTACATAGATTAAATATGGCATTGTTTTGACAACAATGATACGAAACATTTCTTCATCTGTTCAATAGAGATCATTTACCCCAAATATTTTCTGTATTTGGTTTAAACTACATCAACACCACTCAACAGATTTAAAGAACAGAATAAGACTATTCTTGCTCATATAAGTAATAGTCCACCTCACAGTTTTACACAGGAGAAGCACAATACCTGGATGGTAATTTGAAGGGTAAAACACTCACTTTCGTTATTTCACAAGAAATTTGAGGTACAAATGGGCCTCAACTTTAAACCCTCACATTCATATACTCTGCTTCTCCTTCATACTCCTGACATGGCTCTTTCTCAATCCATTGACCAATATGAAAAAAAAAAATGTAGTTTCAATCTTTCCAGAGAACTACCTTCATCTCCCAGCTTTCTGTAGCAGCAAACAAAGGTATGTTTGTTCTGGATAATTCTAAAACTAGACGGTTACACGGTTTTTAATTATGCCTCCATTTATTAATCAGAATGTTCCATAAACAAATTAAGAGGGAAAAGACTGGAGAGTATGTGTCATCCATTTGTACAGACATTTAAACAAACCTGGCCAAATCTTAATGCTTAGAAGTGCTTAAAAGTTTCATTCATATTGCTACCGGTAGCTCTGTGAGACTACATGCACAGGAATAACTACACAGAATCACCCTGAAGACAGCATAAGCTTGCCAAGGTCAACAGCAACTGTGTCTTTCTGCATTTGGCAGGAGCCTAGGCCTTGTTGGGTACTCTTCCTGGGAAGCTCAGTCCCATTGACCACCAAATCAGAAGTACACACTCCTCTGCCAGAAGGTCAGGGCTACATTGGTTTCTGAGTGGAAAAGGGTAAAGTGCAGGGCCAAAGGAATTCAGGACTCCAAAACATGAGCAAGGTGGCAAGCTCTGATTTTGGCAAGTCTGTTGTTGTTTCAGGAGCAGCCTATAACAGAGGCTTGGAGCTCCAAAATCTAGAGGAAATGGCAGAAGCCCAGTTGGGCTCGGGTAGACAGAATAGTTGGCAGCTTGCCTCAGCAGGTGGGCACTATGGTGTGTGGAGCATGAGAAAGATGGCAGCAGTGATCCCTATGGACATACTGGTGCATGGTAGAAGCTCTTGGCAGCTGGGAGCATGGGCTGCTTGACCTGCAGTCAAGACCTGAGATCAAATACAAATCCTTTAGGGAGGAGGGGAGCCCTTTCTTCCCCAGAATAAATGATGTCTTAGATGGTGGTAGCCCTCTTTATTTCATACAAGACAGGGACTTATAAGCCTTGGACAATGGGAGGGTTTTCAGGGTGGAATGTGCTTGATTCCCTGGGGCGAGGAGTGACAGAGTTACTTCATTTCCGTGCAGCAACACTACCATAAGAAGTGGAACACAGTACTTAACTATCCTATGGGCAATGGGGAGTAGGGTGAGGGGGTTGGGGGAAAACTCCAGGTATGGAAGAAGGTCATTTGTTGAAAGCTAAGAGACAAAGATATCTCTTTAGCATGAGGAGGGTATTTCCAGGAATTCCCCGGATGCATACTGAGCAGATGTCTTATTGGGGAAAAGGTTGGGCCTGTAATCTCCCTGAGGGCTACATGGCACTCCTTAGAGGATCTTGGATTTCCCCAGATCAGGCAGAGCCGAGGGAACCCAGCTGAGGAAGGGAGTCTGCCATTTTAGCGTCAATCTCAGGAGCTATCCCATAATGCTAGACGTCCACCTTAATAACAGAGTCCAACACAACAGTGGAAAAAGGCTGCTTCCATGGTGACCTCAAAAGCAAATAGTTATTTTGCAGAGTCTCCATTGGTTGTGTGTAAAGAGCAGGGATCAGAAAGGGTAGAAATCATGTGCTCATATGAAGTTTTATGAAGAGAAAGTAATATTTATTTCTTTTCATTGAAAAAAAGAGTAAGCTAGTTCTCAGACAGCTTCTACATCCACATTCCTCTCCCACATGCCCTCCTATGCCTATCAGCTGCTTCTGCTTTCCCATCTCTCCCTTTCCTATTTGAAGAGTTGTGTAATAACAAAATACATATGCAAACCACCTCAACCTAGATAAATGTAAATAATAATTTCAAAGAAATCCTTCAAAAGCAAATTCCCATCATCATCCAGAAAGGAACTTATTAAAAATAAAAGTTCTATGCAAAAGCAATGAATCAGAAAAAGAGATAATCATTATTTGATGCTTTAAACTGAAGCAAACTGACTTCAGGATTCTCTTTATCTTCATGACCATGACTACATCATGCTAGTTTTAATACTGAATACAGAATCAAATTTCATTTTAAAAATTACTGTAGGTACCAAGAGTTACTATATTTGCAGTGAATAGAAAAAATTTATTTCCTATGTATTTTATATCACCTATTGTTTTATAAAATATTTTAAATATTACTAATTTAATTAAAGTTTTATTCTCCCTAATATACAACATTGGCGTCTATAGGGAAAAAAAATCTATGAGACCCAAAATAAAATGGCAATATGTTCAAGACGTTATTAGCTCAGAGTTCTAGAAGGGTACAACCGGGTTGCAGGAAGCTTTTTTTTTTTTTTTTTTTTAACTTTTAGGAATCTGTAAGTATGAATGTTTTTATTTCCTCAGAAAATGGGGAGGAGATAAGAGTCATTTCCTAGCTACTTCTGGACTCTCATTCGCTGGTTCAACTCAGCTGTTCTGGTCTAAACTCTCCAAGCTGACTGGTTCAAACTGGCTTCTTTTCCTTCTAACTAAATTGCTCTGCCTGGCCTCAAATTAAATCTGGCAATAAGTTCTAATCTTCTGGCTCTTTCTCATTCTCTGGATAATTCTGTCTTCACCTGTTTCTAGTTTGTTCTCTCTTCAACCTTCTGTAAAAACAAAATTTTTGGTGAAATTATCTCCTCTCTCTCTGTCTCTCTCTCTCTGTCTGTCTCTCTCTGTCTCTGTCTCTCTCTGTCTCTGTCTCTCTCTCTGTATCTCTCTCTCTCTCTCTCTCTCTCTCTCTCTCTCTCTCTCTCTCTCTCTCTCTCTGTGTGTGTGTGTGTGTGTGTGTGTGTGTGTGTGTGCTGTTCTTAAGTAGGCTGTCTTTCCTGTCCTGTTCTCATGACAGTTGGACACATCCTATCTCTGACTCACTCTGTCACATCTTTCTCCGATTCATCACTTTGTTTGCCCCTCAATTACACAACACTTTCAAACATGGCTTTTTCCTCTTCTAAACTAACCTTACCTTCACAGTTTCTGATAAAAGTTAAATACCTAGGGCATTTCTGTGTTCCATCAGATCATATTATAATCCAGAATGTCTCTGCATTCCATCCAGATTACATAGATCTAGAAGGTTTTTGGATGTGATCTCTTGCTAGGGAAGCCATGTAGCTGAATTAAAATCCCTGTACAGTAAGAATGAAGGAAAACAGGAGTCCCACATCATGGACCTAGACGGTGTTGCTTCTGTATCACTGAAATTTATCTGCATGCTGATTATAAGCTTTTGATTTCACTTGACACAGCAAAAAGCTATCTGAAATCACTCGCCAATTTTTTTCTTTCTTTTTTGATTTATTTACTTTTATTTTTATGTGTGTTCTCTGTGAGGGTGTTGGATTACCTAGAAGTTATAGACAGTCGTGAGCTGTCACTTGAGTTTTTTATCTTAGCCGTTGTGATGAGTATAGGATAGGATCTCAGAGTCATATCGATTGCATTTCCATGATGGCTAAGGATGTTGAACATTTCTTTAAGTGCTTCTTGGCCATTAAAGATTCCTCTGTCAAGAATTCTGTTCAGCTCTATATCCCATTTTTAACTGAGTTATTTTTTTGTTGGTGTTCAATTTCTTGAGTTCCTTATATATTGTGGATATCAGACCTCTGTCAGAGGTTAGTAAAGATCTTTACCCATTCTGTAGGCTGCCGTTTTGTCCTTTTGATGGTGTCAATTTGACCTACAGAAGATTTTTGGTTTCATGAGGTACCATCTATTAATTATTGATCTTACTGCCTGAGCTATTGATACTGGTCAGGAAATTGTCTCCTGTGTCAATGTGTTCAAGGCTATTCTCCACTTTCTCTTCTATCAATTGTAGAGTATCTGGTTTTATATTGGGGTTCTGCAAACACTTGGACTTGAGTTTTGTGCAGGGTGATAGATATGACTCTATTTGCATTCTTTGATATAAAGACATCCAGTTAGGACAGCATCATTTGTTGAAGATGTTTTCTTTTTTTCCATCGTATGTTGGCTTCCTTATCAAACTCAATTGTCCATATGTGTGTGACTTATTTCTGGGTCTTTGATTTCATTCCATTGATCAACCCATGCCAACACCATGCACTTTTTTATTAGTAGTAAAGCTTGAAATCAGGGAGGATGCTACTTATTATACTTATTATTATTGTACAGGATTTTTAAAAAAGATATCCTGAGTTTTTGTTTTTCCATATGAAGTTGAGTATCGTTCTTTCAAGTCCTGTAAAGAATTGTATTGGAATTTTGATGAGATTGCATTGAATCTGTAGATTGCTTTTGGTAAGATGGCCATTTTTACTATATCAATCCTACTGATACATGATCATGAGAGATCATTTCACCTTCTGGTATTTTCTTCAATTTCTTTCTTCAAAGACTTGAAGCTCTTGTTATACAGGTCTTTCACGTGCTTGGTTAAAGTTACACCAAGATATTTTATATTATTTATAGCTATTGTGGAGGGTGTTTTATTCCCTAATTTCTTTCTCAGACTGTAGTAACAGCTACAGTCATAAAGCTTTTTGACAAAGATCCAGCAAACATGAGCAATGTGATGAAATTGCTGTTGTGCCATCTTTCATTTTGGTCTTGATCTCTAATTGTTCCATAGTTGGGGGCTTTTTTTTTTTTTCTTCTCAACTTGGTGATATTGGATTGATGGGAAATTTCTTATGTGTCATTTATGCCTTCTCCAAGGTGTACTACTTCTAAGCTTCCCCAGGAAAGGTGTAATCATACCACCCATCCTGATTTTAAGAAGATATCCTTAACTGGCCTACTTAAAGGTAATGCCCTGAAGGTTGTGTGGCTTACTTAAATAAAGACAGCAGAGATCTCTTTATGAGGGTCTGACTCCAAGATACACTTGCTACATCTCCTCTATTTACTCAGGAACAAAATAATCAGACAAAATAAAAATAAATATAAACAAGATTTGGTGGGCTAGAGGAGTTGTCAGCAGATCAGATTAAAAGCCTCTTCCTACTACAGGCTCAGCCTATTATGTGGTATTAGATTGGAGCTGAATATGGTATGCCCCTCGAGAAAAAGATACAGCAACAAAGGTGGGTTGACCAGAGTTATTTCTGCCCTGTACAGGAGATTATACTGATGGACAAAAATAATGATGTGGATAAATGATAAAAGAATGAAATATTAAGCAATTCCCTTCTTAGAAAAGTTAGCCACTGTAGGGCCATATGACCAAGAAACAGATAATGCCAAAATTGGACAAATAAATTTTACAAAGATATAAAATATAACCATCATATTATGCCAGAAATTGAATAATACCATTTTTGGCCTGAAGGTTTTCCTGGCTGCATGACAATTAGTCTCTGACCATTAAAAGTTGATAATAGAATGCTTGAGACGTGACAATCTGCTCAGGTTGGTTTGGAGATTTTTCTTTCTGTCTAGTGCTCTTGAAACAATAAGAGTTGCCAGCCTGAGGGCCGGTGTCATGCTTTGGTAAAATATTCTATAGTCTTAAAAGTTGGGTTATGGGGTTGCTGAGGAAAAAGAGTTGTAAAAGATAACCCTACTCTGCTGTGGTTTACCAATGATGATTAAGCTTTTTCCCAAGAGGAAGTTAAAACATTTGTCCAGGAACAAAAATGGGTGAGCTATGTTTTGAAACAACATGAATCTAACACTGCCTACTGAATTCTGTATAGATAAAGAAGCAGCCTGACCACCAATTAGTTAGGCTGCAAGATTCCACCTGACCCTGTGCCTGTCACTTCTCCCTAGGCAATTCCTTATCTCCTCTGTGGCACCTGACCTACAGCTAGGCTGGCCCTGTGGAATCAGCCTCTTTATCATTTGTATATAGGAGGGCTACTGATTTTTTGAGTTAATTTTTTCTTATGTTTATTTATTCACTTTACATCCAGAATACAGTCTCCTCCCTTCTCTCAGCCCTACCTTTTTCTCCCTTTCCCTCTCACTTTCTTCTCAGAAAGGGAACCACCTCACCCTATCAACTCATCCCAGCACATCAAGTTGCATCAGCATTGAGCACATCCTCTTCCACTGAGACCAGGCTAAGTAGCCCCATTAGGGAGAAGTGATCCAAAAGCAAACAACAGAGACCATGTCAAAGACAGCCCCCACTCCACTTCTAGGGGACACACATGTGGCTGAAAGGCAGCCACTTCAGTCTCCATGTCCCCCACTGTTAGAAGTCTCAACTATAGTCACCTCCATATCTTCCTAGGAGCCTACCCTGTTGTAGGTCTTCAGCTTATCTCAGAAATTCCCCCCATTTCCCTTCTCTCTCCCAGAGAGGTTTCAGTTAATTTTGTAATCAGCCACTTTACTGAAGGTGTTTGTTTATCAGAGGTAGGCATTAAGAAGGAGAAATAAAATATACTTCTTGGGTGGACAGGGGAGAAGACTGGATGGGTGAGAGGGTTGGGGGACTGAACAGTAGGGATCTAATGTGAGATCGTTCCTAAGAACGATCTGGGAGGGTTATGGCTCAATAGTAAACACTTGTTGTAAAATATGAGAACCAGTGTTTGGATATCCAATTTTCACATAAGTGCTGGCCAGACAGGTTGTCCTTCCTCCCAGAACTCCAGAGGCAGACATAAAGATTCACCAGAGCAAACTAGCAAGTTAGACAATTTTAATTTGGTTCAAGTGAGAGACTGCCTCAATATCTAAGATGTACAGTGATAAAGGAAGACATCTGACATCCACCTTTGTCTTACACACACACACACACACACACAGAGAGAGAGAGAGAGAGAGAGAGAGAGAGAGAGAGAGAGAGAGAGAGAGAGAATGAGAGAGAGACAGTCATACATACACACAGGTTCATAGATATAAGCATACACACACACACACACACACACAAAATATACATGCAAACACTTGTGAAAAACATGAGACCAGAAGGCATGACCAAAAAAAGAAAAAACAAAACAAACAATGGAGGCCAAGAGAAGTTGAGCTCTGACATAGTCAAAAGGAATTTCTCTAGTCCCAACTCTTAGGTGGTCCGTCAGAATTGCTCTAAAGTTAAGAAGAATTCTCCATATTAAAACCCTGTATTCTTCAGATATGAATGCCCTAAAATGACTCAGGCAGTCATAAATAAGTGTGAATCTTTTTTGATGGAAAACAGACAAGCTTCCCCGCAGAGGATGTTAGCAGTACTCCTAGGGTTTCCATTGCTATGAAGAGACACCATGACCATGGCAACTCTTACAAAGGGAAACATTTAGCTGGTGCTGGCTTGCACTTTCAGAGGTTTAATCCATTATCATCCTGGCAGGAAACATGGCAGTCTACAGGCACACATGGTGCTGGAGGAGCCAAGAGTTCTACTTCTTAATCTGCAGGCAGCCAGGAGGAGATTGGGCATAGCTTGAGCCTTTAAAACCTCAAAGCCCCATCTCCACAGAGTCTCACTTCATCACAAGATGCTTCCACCTCTTTGCAGTTGATCTCCTCATGTATCACCCACTAATGGCTCCCACTCCTTTTTATGGCTTTTGAACTATAATAGTAGAATCATACACTGATGTCTTTGATGCCAATGCCTTTGATGTCCACACCATTCACTAAGCATAAATGCTTTTGAGAGTCTTCCAAACTGCTATTGTTTCAGTGCCATCTTCCCTTCTCCTGCTGAGTGGCATTTCACTTACTGAGTTTCACAAGGGCTTCATCTATTTGCATGGATCTTATCCATTGTGAACTTCAGGCACAAAGCTTTATTTCTTTTTGGAAAGAATGGAATTCTTTCACAAAATGGAAAATTTTGGTTTAATGTTATAATAAACAACAAAACTACCTTATAAAATGTTTGTAGCTTGTAATCCCAGCACTTGGGAGGCAGAAGCAAGTGAATCTCTGTGAGTTTGAGACTAGCCTAGTGTACAAAGAGAGTGCAGGGCAGCCAAGGCCACACAGAGAAGCCCTGTCAGGAAAACAAAACAAAACAAAACAACAACAACAACAACAACAACAACAAAAACTAAAACAAAATGTTTGTAGCTGTTTTCATTTCTTTGTTTTAGAGACCAGGCCCCATAGTCCTAACTCAATAAACATCACAAATATTTTAGAAATTATCACTGTTAGCATAGATCTCAGTCTGTTTTCTGTTGTGAAAAATGGAATGCCACAGTGATTCTACCGAATGGAGATATGCTTCGCAGTTCTGGAAGCTGCGAGATCACAGGTCAAGTTATCTGAATATGTCTTCAAGATTTACCACTTGAAAAAAGGTTAGTTTTCCTCCCAGCAATCATTAGTTGCCTTACTTGTTCTCAACTCAAAAAAATTTTTTGATTGCTTTTTTCCTGTGTCAGTCACATGACAGGCATCACATCATAAGAGCACCTGTGTCACATGAAGGGTATCACATCATAAGAGCACCTGTGTCACATGACGGGTATCACATCATAAGGGCACATATGTTGTGGAGCCTGTGCAGCAGCAAGAGCACAAATATGTCCACCTTATTATGTGTATGAGAAGAAGAAAACAGTAGACACACTTTTTAAACATAGCCACTGCCAAAATCACTAAAACATTCCTTTGGTTAGGACATACATCCCTTTATGAATTTGGAACCCTCAACTTAATCATTTCACAATAGTCCCACCTCTGAATATCATAATGGCAATTTAGTTTTTTCATGGGGTTTGAATGGGGTTATTTAAAGAAGATGAATATACGTGTGAAATTTTCATAGACAGAAACTAATTCAGATACTGTCAGAAAAATCATTCCATCAAATCTTCAGAGTAAATAAGCAGCTGTAAGGCATTCCACAGAATTTTCTGATGCATGAGAATATAAGAGTTAACCAGGCTAGACCTTAATTTTTTAAACATATTTTCAATATCCATCTATCTTCCTCCTCTGTTCTCAATATCCCCCAGGGAATGATTCAGGGCTATATAATTATCTTCACCTTAACAACTTCAGCATTATATTTGCTCATATTATTGGCTCCCCCTCCTGTTGTCAGACAGTTTTACATCATAGTATATATAATATATTTCCTGGGCAAGCACAACATAGTCCTAATAACTCCAAGTTCTACCTAAATACTTCAAGACAGTAGTAATGAAAAAACATGTTTCCAAAATAAATGATGACATAATAAAGAAAGTTGGAATATATTTTAGGAAAGGAAAATATTCCGTAAATTACTGACTTCTATTCCAAGAATCTCAGATGGTAACATTCATGATCTATTTTCAGCTTGGCGTAAGTCAACAATGCTGCTTTGAAGAGTTTTAGAAAATAATCCCTATGGTCATTCCACATGCATGTTGTAGGAAGAAAGGTAATATTGTCAGTACCATGTAGTAAGGTTTTTATTTTAGACATGGACATTCTATAAGAGGCATTTAAAAATGATCTCCAGTAATTTTCTTTAATTCTGTGTATGCAAGGGAATATTTTAATAAAACCTTTTAAAAATATTTTTTAATTGAAATAGAATTACATCACTCCCCCTCTCTTTACTCTCTGCAGCACCATGTAGTCACCCTCCCTTGAGGCCCTCCCCTGAAACCTCACTCTTCCATGATACCCTCTGTTTGATTCTAATTAATAGACACATATGTACACAACACACACACACACTGAAGTTGCTGAGTCTCTTGTTATATATAAATATATAGTTTCAGAGCACTATTGGACAACTAATAAAGGGGTCATCCCTGAGAGAGACAAATTCTCATTTCCCCAGAAGTCAGGTCTTGCCCATAGTTCTTCCCTCACAAAAGTTTGTATTGAAACCCAAATCTGTAATCTGACACTATGAAAAATAAGAATGCATCATGCCCCTGATCTATTGTGAACTGATATGTTCCATAAACAGTTCCAGCCTCAGAGTGCAAATTGGTATAGATTGCTCTGCTCTAACAGATAGCAACACAATAGCTTCTGTTGAATGAGAAAAAGGCTGAAGGCACAAATCAAGATAAAGCAATCATTTGACAAAGAACTTCAAAAGAACCCCAGACCCTCTCCTCAGTGAGCACTATGTGACACATCGATTTCCACTGAAGATAAAGGCCAGATTCATGTGTCACCAGCATCAGCAAGAGGATTTGGTTCGATGTGATATAATGCTCTAAAAATGCAGAGAAAAGGCAAATCTGGCACACTTCTTGTGATGAAAATAATGTGGCTCCATAAAGCCAAGCCATTAGGGATATATTTCATCATGTTATTCACAGAGACTGAGCGGCACATCAAAGAGCAGCCACCTGGCTTGAGCATCCACAGAGTGAGTCAGTGTGATTAGGATTACTTGTCTCAGATATGGGATAGTGTGTGTAGAATTTCCAATGAGATAATCCAGTCATGAGGATTTGACACACCTGTCTACCTTTCCACTGTGTGTTTCGACAGCCTTTCTACAGGTAGGCAAGCTGAGCAGATGCTGGCAGACTCAGCAGGTGGATACAAATCTCCACAGAACAACTAAATCCTACAGAAGAGATTTCCACACAATTGACAATCACCTCTGCAGCCTCTGGTTGACAGAATCTGCCAAACCATACATGTCTACCACAGACGCAGGAAGCATTGGTCACTTTGTTCTCCTGAGTCTACTGAGAGATCAGGGCAAAAGGGCTTGACAAGATTCCTCAGTAGAAAGGACTGAAATTCTGGTATATGTGAAAGAATAAAGGAGGGAGCAATAGGAAGAAAGGACGGAGGAAGAGGGGATGAAAGGAAAGAGAGAGGGATGAAGGAGAGGGTGGAACAGAAAAAGGGAGAAGGGGAAGGAAAGAAGGAAGAAAGGAAATTCAGACACAGCTTCATCAAGAGTAAAGTAATACCTAAAATGAAAGAATTAAAAAGCATCATAAAATGAACTTGCTCATGTTCATATTTATCATATATGATTTTTGTTTGGTATGTTTTGTCTACCAATTGACAAAATATGAAAGATTCACTTCTTATACCCCAAATCTTTCTCTCATCTGTTTCTTATTATGTAAACACCTGGATACTATCATGAATATACATTAATTTCAAATTTTCCTGCATATCTCCAATGAAAATAGTCCTTAAAAACATCCTACTATTATTACAGAAGGTTTAATAAGTAGGTCCCGTTTAGTGTTGTGGAAGAACTAAGAAGTTCATGAGGATTAAAAGAATGGATTTAAGATATTGGACTTGTTTTCTGAATAACTGGCCTTTTGATATATTTGCTTTTGTTGTACTACTTGTTTTTTGTTTTCTGTTTTTCAGACAGAATCTCAGTGTATAGTCCATGATAGGCTCAAACTCCTGATGTTACTACCACTGCTCTTATGGGCCTGTGTCTTGTCACTATGTCTGGCTAACTGGTCACACCTGACTGGCTCCTCCCCTTCCCTGCTAACTGTTCTTTATAGTCTTGTCACTTTGTACAGTTTTTTTTTTAAATAGGTGTGATAGAAAAGGCTGTGATAACATTTTGAAGCTGGAGAAACTGAAGGTGGTACCTTCAGTTGAGGATTAAGATAGGCAGCCCATTGATGTTGGAGAAGAAGTCTGTCTCGCTGCAGTGGAGCCTAGCTCACTGGCATGGAATGACAGTGCCTAAGTGTCTAGTTTATGTGTGAATACATAAAAATATAACTGCACTTTAATAAACAAAGCAGGCGGTGGGGTGGGGGAATAAGGAATAAGATTAGCTGAAAGACACTAGATGGTGGGGAAAAGTACTGAATTAGATTAACCTGTACACGTTAAAGATGATTTAACATCAGAATGGAACCGCGGAATACGTTACATTGTGGAAGAGGTTTTTGTCTATATTTCCATATTAAAGACTATGAATTGCATCGACATTGATAAAGATCGAATTAAGAGAAGCATGCAGAGGCAGGTGGATTACAAAATGAGTCCAGGACAACCAAGGCTACACAGAGAAATTCTTGAGAGAGAGAGAGAGAGAGAGAGAGAGAGAGAGAGAGAGAGAGAGAGAGAGAGAGAGAGAGAGACTCTTCCAAATAAATGCCATGAGTCAATGAAGAGACACAAAAAGATAGCAATGCAGATGATGCAGAAAGCAAATCACCCTGTTTGGACACAGCTCAACAAAGCAACTGAAGAACAGATCCTTCATCAGACTGGCAGACTGGAAAACTTTGATGCTAAAATGCACTGTTCTTGAAGAACAGATAATTAGAACTGCAATTATGAAGAATCATCACATCAATGGATTTGTGGGATTGATAACTGTTTCTATTGTAAAGTTAAACTGGGTACAATTTTTAGCTTATACAGAAAGAGGGAAGTTTTAGAACAATTTTAATTCAGAACATGGCTACTCTGGCAAGACATTCTAGGTATACGAGATCCAGCTAGAATACAAACACTCCTTTAATCCAGGAGACAGAGGCAAGCATATCTGAGTTCAAGGCCAGCCTGGTATAGAGAAAGTTTCAGGTATAGAAAAGCTTGGGTCCAGGCATGGTGGTACCTGCCTTTAATCCCATAAAATGAAGGTAAAATTAGTTTGTAGAAGAAAGTACCCATGTAGAAGAAAGTGATGTCAATTGAGTGGCAGAAAAAGTGACAAATCAAAGAAAGACTTGACAAAAATAGGATACAACCAACTCTTACAATAAGAGAGAGGAAAGGAAAACTACTTAAGGGGCAACACAAAGAATGAAGAGAGAGGAGACAGTTTTACTGGGACAGTAATAGAGAACCAGACTGATGAGAAAGCAAACTAGACACAGGTGAAGACAGAATGAGCCAGAAAATGAGAAGATGCCAGAAGATTAGAGCAGATTGCTGATTTAGTTGGAGACCAAGCAGAGCAATTCAGGAGCAAAGAGAGAAGCCAAATTGAATAAGCTAGGTGGGGGAGGAGTTGGAGTCAGAACAGCTGAGTTCAGCCAGCCAGCCCAGAGCTCAGTAAGAACAAGAAAGGGTGAGCTCATTAAACACTAAGTCTCAGAGGCTGAAAAGATTCTAGGCCTAGGTTAGATTGTATGGAGGTAGGAAGCTTCCAAGTCTAGGTCTAGGTTAGCAGGCAGAGGCAAAAGTTCCAGTTACAACTCAGATTGAGGGAGCTGTGTACGGCAACACATCATTGAGTGCTATTAATAGAGAGTTCATGTCAGAAAATACCATTTGAGATGTTTCTGTGTAGATTCTAGCAAACTATGCACACTTGGAGGAAAATGATATGCAAAGTGACATGAAATTTATACCATCAGCACCTCTGTATATAATTTCAGGAAAAGTGAAATGAACTTATCATCTGTTAAATATGGCCTTGCTTCATATACAACATAACTTAAGCAGTTTTCACCTAGCAGTATTGAAAAATAACACATCACTTCTACAGGCATATACCATGCATGCAATACCAAAATATTACAAATTAATTAAAATAGTATTCTATCTTTCACTGTAAAATCTACCTGAATCATTTCTCTGTTCCAGAAGACAACAGAAGTGTTTTTAACATAATCAGAGGTTCTCTGCAGCCAAGGATAGCTATGGATGTGGGCCAGCACTAAACATATTATGAGACTTTTTCCCCCTTTTTTTGTAGGTGTGGTTCTCGAGTGTAAACTTAGTAGATGAAAATATTAAAAGGGCTGGGCATGGTGGCACATGGCTGTAATCGCAGCACTCTGGGCTGCACAGGAAGGAAGATCTCCAAGTTTTAAGTTTAAGGCCAGTCTAGTCTACAAAATGAGTACAAGACAGCCAAGGCTACACAGAGAAACCCTGTCTCAAAAAGCCACTCCCCCAAAAATAACGATAATGAAAGGTTAAGGCTCCTTTTATTTGATGGTTCATGTCCCTGCCCCAGGTAATGTGTATATAATTACATTCTTCATAAAAAATTAAGAGAGGCTAGGAACAAAATATGCTTCCAGTAGAGATCATTAGATTCTGTATTGGCAAACAATCAATAAATTGAAATAAATTCAGTTGTTGTAACAATTCTCAGGGAGTGTCATGCACACATAATCCATACCAAGGAGTTAACTCTTGCAGGAGAAAAGCAAAGGGGAGAGAGAGGACGCAATTCAATATAAGAAGGCATGTTCTATCTATAGGCAGGATGGAAAAGATTCCCAAACCTGGTGGTGCTAGATCACACTGGGTCAAATCCTTGGTGAAAAAAAAAAATTAGACAATTCTTTCTTTCTTCCTTCTTTCCATCCATCCTTCCTTTGTTCCATCCTTCCAATCTACCTGTGGAGTGTGGGGATTCTGTTGAAGCCAGATAGGGCCATTATATTCCCTAGAATTGGGATTACAAGTCACTGGGCAACACCTGGCATGAGTGCTGAGGATTAACACCTGATTATCTGCAAAAATGTGCTTGTAAATGTTGAACCATATCTTCAGCCCTCAGATTAATTTTAAACTAAAATAAATTAAAATATAATGTTCTATATTTTGATGTATCACTTTTGGTTATCCAACACACAAAAGTCTCTGAAAATATCATATAGTAAATACATGAGAAAGCTATTTTTCCTTATATACCAAGAGTATCGATGTAAATAACACCATAACACATAAGTGATGGTGTGTATGAATAAAGAGTTTATGGCTATGGGGTTTCCTTTCTTCATGTCAGTGGTTTGCTGAGTGTATAAGCTGAGATGTCCTTAGAAGTTAAACTTTAGGATATTTTTCAAAATCGCTGTGATAAAATATCCCGCCTCTTTCATTTAATCCAGCAGCCCCTGCAATTGAATCTGTCTCAGATGCTTTTTTCTATTTGGTATGTGAATCCCTCAGGCCCTTCCCATGAGATGCCGCTTTGCTGAATTGACTTTTCATGGAAATGTGCTGACGGTTCAGTACCAGAAGAAAGTGAGATGTTTTACCTCAAAAGGATGCTGGAAACTGTGAGTTCTGAGAAATTCTCAGTAACTTTTGTTTAGTGTAAAAAGCCTTATTGAACATAATAGTTGCCAAGTACTTAGAGCAGCAGGAATCCCCTAAAGGAAAACAACAAGTCATGGTCAATAGCTTTAGCTTTTCAGTCTGTCCACTAAGCCCCATGGAGAAGGACGGTATGTGATTGGCAAGTTCTAGGGCCACAGATTATTATGTTGGTTCAGTGGCAATGTTCTAGAATAAACAGAACACATGACAACATTAACATAAGGAATAGCAGCTTTGTAAGAATCATGTCATACCTAGATACTCATTTCTAAGCCTGCATCAGCTAAAAGAAAAAAAAAATTACTCCTAGGAAAGGCACTTGTCAGAACCTGCAGTGTCTCTAAATAAACCATCCCATTTTCAGTATTGTATAGAGTTTAATAATTAGTATAAAAAGAGTATTGGTATATCATATTATTATAAAATTGGATATCATGTATGGCAACAACCAGATACATTCCAAAACATAGTTGGATGTTCAGAAGTTACAATATATAAACCAGTGTTCCTGTGGATTTCTATGTCATTATTTATTGTACCTCAAAAAAAAAAAATCTAAGAATACTCTGCAAAAAAGCAGCATGGAAAATATGTACATATTTGCATAAATCATTCATTTTTAAAGTCAGACTTTTGGGATAATTGAGCCATTTTTCATGGCTCATGAATAAACATAGTTTTTTCCGATAATCAGGATAGTGATTGGATCAGACAAAGTAATTAGTTTCCTCCACTAATTACTGGAATTATTAAGTTGCTGTATATTGGTTAAACACATCAAATTACTGAAGACAATGTTACATTTTAATTGTATAGCTCTTTAGTATTTTGGTTTTTCTATCTAACATGTATTTGTTTAATCATATGGCTAATGAGGACAAAATACACTACAGTGTTAAGATCAGCAAGGAGGAATCCAGGAGACTACAAGCTTAGCTTTTGTTTCTGAATACCTGTAAAGCTTTAAAGAGAATAGCTTCATTGCCTTCAGCATAAGGAATGAGTGGGACCAGATAACACCTCCCTGTTTATGAATATTTTAATTCTATGATTCGGCTTCCAGTAGAAAACAAGTCCATCTCCTGTGCAGACTGATGATGCAGATAAAGACCACTTTGCCTTGTGTAATTAACCATATCAATATTTTTTCTAGTTTTCTTTTATTGGAAATAAATCTTGTTTGCATAGTACATTTTATGATTATAATTTTCTCTTGCCCAACTCCTGCAGAATCATCCCCACCTTTCCTCCCATCTGAATCTACCCTTCTCTTTCTCTCTTTTAGAAGCAAACATGCTTCTAAAATATAATAATAAACTAAACTATAATAATAAACTAAACTATGATATTACAAAAACAAAGAACAAAACAAACTGGAGAAATAAAGAGCTAAAGAGAAATATTAATTTCACCTGCTCTTAGGAACTAAGGATGCTTGACAAGGGGGAAATTTGAATTTTTTAATTCTTTTCTTTTTACAATTTGCAGGAAAATTGATGGAACTAGAAAATATCAGCCTGAGTGAGGTAACCCAGACCCAGAAAGACATGCATTGTATGTACTCACTTAAAAGTGGATATTAGCCATAAATTACAGGATAACCATGCTATAACCCACAGACTCAAAGAAGGTAAGAAACTAGGAGGGCCCATGGGATAGTACTTGAATCTCATTCAGAAGGGGAATTAAAATAGACATTGGAGGTGGAGGGAGGGAGGGAGGAAACTGGGTAAGGGAGGGAATAGGAAAGGGAGCAGGAGTGGATTAGGAGTAAGGAGAGAGGGCCTGGTGAGAGAACTGAAACTGGAGATGGAGGTATCTTTGAGACTTGTCAAAGAACTGGCATGGGGAGGCCCCAGGAAGTCTATAGGGGTCACCCTAGCAGAGACTCTTAGCAGCAGGGGATATGGATCCTGAAGTGGCCATTTCCTGTAGCTAGGCAGGTTTTCCATGGAGGAATTAAGGACACCAGTCCAACCACAAAATCTTCAACCCCAAAGTTTTCCTGCCTAGGAGATGTACAGAGACAAAGATGAAGCAAAGATTGAGGGAAAAGCCAACCAAAGACTGGCCTTATTGGACATCCATCCCATGGGAGAGAAGCAGTCCCTCCCATTATTAATGTTACTCCACTATGCTGTAGACAGCAGTTTAACATAACTCCTCTGAGAGGCTTCACCCAGCAGCTGATGGAAACGGATGCAGAGGCCACAGGAAAACAGATCCTAGGATGTCCTGTGGAAGAGCTGGGTTCATGATTGACAGAGCCTGAGGGGTCACAGACTGCACGAGAAGACCTACAGACCCAACTAACCTAGGCCACAGAGACTGAACCGCCAACCATGCACGGACTGATCCTAGGTCACCTGATACAGATGTTGCAGATGCCCAGCTTGGTCTTCATGTGGGTCCCCCAGCAACTGGAGCAGGGGCCTTCTCTGACACTGATGTCTGCCTTTAGAGCCTGTTCCCGTAGGTAGGCTGACTTGTCTGGTCTCAGTAGGAAAGGATGTATCTAATCTTGCAGGGGCTGTAATGTGACAGGGTGGGTTGGTATGCATGGGGGACCTTCCCCTTCTATCAAGAGAAGAAGAGAGGAGAATGGGGGAAAGGGGTGTTTGATAGGGACTGAGGGGGGGGCTGTGATCATGATGTAAAGTGAATGAATGAATGAATAAATAAATGAATGAATAAATAAATAAATGGAGAAAAAGATGAAGCTGAAACTATAATCCCCTGCTGGAGATCTGCCTGGCATATATAACAGCCTAGTTCAAGATCTACCCCTACCCAGATCTAGCCAAGGGACAGAACATTCTCCACAATTAAGTGGAGACTGGGGACTGACTTTTACACTATCTCTGGTGCGCCATATTTGGCCATGTCCCTTTGTTGGGGAGGCCCAATGGCATTCGGAGGAAAGATAGCGGACTACCAAGAAGAGACTTGCTACCCTAGCACCATATTCAGGGGGAGGAGGTCCCCCTCGGTCACAGTCATAGGGAAGGGGATTGGGGTGAAAGTGGGAGGGAGGGAGGAATGGGAGGATGCATGGGATGGGATAGAAAATGAGATGTAATATGAATTATTTTATTTTTCAATAAAAATGTGTTAAAAAAAAGATCTAGAGCTGCAAAAAGGAGCTATATGAAGTGATGCTGTTGTCTCATTTTAATGTCAAAAAGACATGGGGAAAGCTTGGTGTAGGCTGTATAATACAGCTTACACATGTACATCATATCTGGATGTTTTTTAATTTCCATGTTTCTTTTCCTTAAACTCATTACCTTATTATTTTTTTATTTACTGTATGTATCTGTACTTGTTGCACACATGGGTCAGTAAGAGGACAGCTTTGCTGGAGTTATTTTTTTCCCTTTTACTATGTGGCTTCCGGGGGTAGAATTTGGGTAATTAGGTTTGAGAGCAAAATCCCTAACCCACTGAGCTATCTTACCAGCTACCAAAATATTTACTTTCCAAAGTGTATATATATAATTTATATGAAAACAGTAGCTTTCTCACAAGTAAAGGGAGAGGCATACTATTGTTAACTGTTTAGGGGTTAACTAAAGCTATTATTTTAATGTAAATCTAAAAACAACAGTAACCTCTCCAAATAAAATGTATATGTTTTACATAAGATTCATAATTATTGAACGTAAGATACAAATAAAATAATGATATCCAAATATATGATAATAATTTTTAGATTTACTGTGTGTGTGTGTGTGTGTGTGTGTGTGTGTGTGTGTGTGTGTGTAAACACATGTGTTAAGTGTGTGTCTGTTTATATGTGGACATTCTCAAGCCATGGTGCATGTATAGAGGCCAGAGGACAACCTTCTGTTTTTGTCTTTCCACCTTGTTTGGGACTCTTGTTTACCAGTAATAAGCCTAGCTAGATGGACCATGTATTTTTGAGAATTTGCCTGTCCCTGTCTCTGATTTCTGGATTAGAGAATTGGGAACACTCACATATACTACTGTGTCTGGATTTTAGGCAGTCTCTGGGGATTTGAATTTAGTCCATCACATTTATGCAGCAAGCACTTTGTATACTAAACCATCTCCCAGGTCTTTCAAAGTAATAGGGAAAAACCAACAAAAAAAATCATAATTACTAAAGCATATTCTTATAAAAATCTATCCATTCTTGCCATAATCTAAGAAATTAGTTTTCCAGTTAAAAATTACTAGTAGATCATTTGACTCTGAGGTAATAAAAATCAAATTAACATGCAAAGAATAGTTATAGGTTTCTACTTACTAAATATGAACTCATCATCCAGTCAGACAATCATTCAGGGTAGCAGTTACTATACATCTGAGTTCCACACACTATACTGGTGTAGTGTAAATCATATGTCTAAGAGACTTCCATCTGTAATATATACAAGCTCAATAATAATCCAATTTCAAAATATTACAAAAGGCTCCAAAATATATCCTAACCACATAGTCACTGGACACCTAACATCACGAAAATGTGTTCAACAGCAATGGCACTTAAAACTGCAGTTAGATACTTCCATCATCTTTAAAAGAGCTAAATTTAAATAACTAATTATATAATGGGTGTTGGCTTAAACTTGAAACATCCATACACTGTTGATAAGGAATGAAAATTGTTGAACTTTAAAGCCAGAGAAGAGTCTCCAAAAAAGATAATCATATGTCTCTCAAATGAAGATAAATCAGCTGTTCATCTTCTGGTTTTTCATCTACGGAAATGAGTCACTGTTTATGTAAATCCATGTACACAATTGGTCAAATCAGATTTATTTATAATAGCCCATACTGCAATCAACAAGGTAATACATAACTGTGATTTATACAAATGAATTATTGATACATGCTAACACATAAATAAATCTTGAAATGCTTGTACTGAACGAGCCAGGTGGAAAAAGACTTCATGCACTCTGATTCCCTTTATATAAATGTTTAAGATTCACAGAATGCAGGTGGTGTTTGTTAAATGCTGAGCGGTCTAAACGATGCTCCAAAAGAGGACAGGAGGCAGTTCTGAAACATGAGGCATATGTTCATTGTCTTGATTGTGATATTGATTGAAGTGCTCAGTGTGTGTGGCAGTTCATATTCAAATACGTGAAAACTACTCATAATAAAGTTCAAGGAGGGAATGGTAGCACGTGCCTGTAATCCCAGCATTTGGGGAGGCGCAGGCAGATGGATCTCAGTGAGTTCTAGGCCAGCCTGGTCTGCAAAGCTTGTCCAGGACAGCCTAGGCTATACAGAGAAATTCTGTCTGGAAAAAAAACTTCAGTTGGAAGTTTCAATAAATCATCTGTAATGATTTGTAGAGCCTTTACTGGCCACACTTCACATAGAACTTTGTTTATTCCAACTGACGTGAGCAGGCAAAACAAGAACTCCTAGACATACAATCCAATCCTATCCTATTCATTTCATTTTAAGGGAATGATCCAGAAACGTGTGTGAAATTTTCTTTTAAGCAAATACTTTATGAGAGCCTGTTATTTGCTGGGTAGTAAGCTAAGTAATTTCCCTTATATCGCAGCTAACAAAAGCAATGATTTTTCCACTGTTTCTCAGAATAGAAAACTAAGAGTAGCTGCTCTGCAATGGAGAAACATATCTTCTCGGTTAAACTGGATTCCACTTTAGCTACCTTCTCCTATCCATACAACATGCAAAATATGTACTGTTATCACTTCTTTTATTTAAAATAAAAGTCTATACGTTTTTATTTCAGAGTTCTTTTATTAAAAGACAGTCTGGTGAAGACCAAAGAGAATGCTTTCTATTCGACCTGTGGTGGGTTTCAATATTCGGGCAACTGTCATGTTTGGGTTCATGACAAAGGGTGCTTTGGCATGTCCCAGGTTCACCTGGATGTGAAGCCACATTTCAGTCAAGTGGCTTTCACTTGGAGACCAATTATTGAGCAAACATTACAAGAAGAGTTAATGCCATTGATAAGAGTTTGGTCTAAATTACAAATGAGCTGAGTAGACATTAGTAATTGATTAATTATTTAGTATCATTGACTGAATTGTACTTGCACCATGCCTTTGTGGACAAAGAGAAAGATGCCACACTACCATGTGACTAGATGTCATGCTTTCAACTGACATGTCTCTGGATAAATCACCAACCCCTAAGTGCTTTTTTACTGACTAAGTCATACTCAGTGTGCACCTGTAACCGTTAGCTGCTCTCAAAAGGTGTCCTGGAACTATCTATGTGTCTATGAAAGAGGTAAAATGATTCAGTCATTTTGATGGAGATAACTTTTGCAATGTTGTAACTGAAAGAAATTTAGCACATGGAAAAAAACTAACTTCAAGACAGGGATAGATGCAGTATTCTCATAGTATGTTACATACAGATATCTTTAGAAGCAGGACAAAGAAGAACACTCAGAGCCCACATGCTACAGGCTTCAAGGAGGAATGGTCAGAAGAGTGATGGCTGCCATTTACAACCCCTATGTAATTTAAGTCCTGTTTCTGCTGCTTATCAGATCTTTTGTTGGAGGACAAATGACAACTTCTCTGATTTTTTCTGCCTTATATCTACAGAAATGAAAAAAAAGGGGGGGGGGGAGCCTCGCATTTAACCACTTAAGGGAACTGGTAAGAAAAGCCAACATAAAGCCTATACAAAAGTCTTCTACAAATCAGTAAAAAAGACATGTGCATTTGAAATTGTTAGTTTGGCTTTCAGAAGACAGATTAAGCTTATAACTTAAAAAAGTGTTCCAGAAGGAATAGAGATTTGTGGAGTCGAACTTGAGTTCTTCCTGGGAGAAGTTATGGGTTAACCAATGAAGTGTGCAGTCTTCCTAGTCCAGCTTCGGACTGGAGTACTGTAGGGTTCTTTGTGCTAATTTCCACAGTGGCTAGATGAAATTTTGTTCTACCCAGTAGTGTAGAACACTTGTTATTTGTTTTCTTTTGGCTGTTCTATCTCAGCTATGCCACTCCTGGACCAAGAAGTAGCAGGAAACAAACAAACAACCCCAGGACTGGTAACCAAAGGACTTTAAGCCAACATACCATGGAGGTACGTTGCATATCCACGTTTATTGTAGGACAATTCATAATAGCTAAGTAATGGCATCAATTTATGTGTCATTCAATATATGAATGAGCAAAAGCTGTGGCATATACACAATGCAACTTTATTGAAATATTAAAAAAAGATGAATTGTGTCATTTATAGGAAAATGATGCAACTAGATTAAGTGAAATAAGCCAGACTAAAAAAATCAAATAGTGCATGCTTTCTCACATATTTGGATTCCAGATTTTATATACATAAAACAAACTAAATATGAAGGAAGATTACTGCACGTATTTTCCTTGGCTGGTGCCATGGTTTGAGCAGGACCCCTGGGCCCAGATCCGCCCATCATAATGTTCTTCTTGTAGGTTTCTAGGACCCTCTGGATCCTTCTATATCCCCATTCTCTCATGCTTCTCTCACCTAGAGTCCCAGTAGTATGTCCTCCCTTCTGTCTCACTTTCCTGGTGAATGAAGACTTTCGTGAGACATGCCCCTTGGGTTAGTGTCTAGATATAAGTGGGTATATACCACATGATTCTTTCTGCTTCTGGGTTAACTCACTCATTATGATCACTTCTAGTTCTATCCACGTGCAGTAAACTTCGAACCCCTAGCCAGACCTAGCCAATGAGCAGAACATTCTCCACACTTGAGTGGAGAGTGTGGTCTGACTTTCATATGGACTCTGGTGCCTCATATTTGACCATGTCCCCTGGATGGGGAGGCCGGGTGGCACTCAGAGGAAAGATAGCAGGCTACCAAGAAGAGATTTGATACCTTATGAGCATATACAGGGGGAGGAAGTCCCCCTCAGTCACAGTCATAGGGGAGGGGAGTAGGGGGAAAGCAGGAGGGAGGGAGGAGTGGGAAGATACAAGGGATGGGATAACCATTGAGATGTAATATGAATAAATTAATAAAATATATTAAAAATAAATATGAAGGAAGAGAAATGACAGGATAAATATGGTCAAATTACATGACACACTTTTTTAAAAAAACCTTCCTTATGAAGCCCAGAACCATGTGAAATATATGCATTCCAGTTAAAAACTACAAATGAGCAAAAGGAAAAATACACTCTGCCTGGATTTCAGCTGCTCACCTATAAAACGTTAAAATGTCAAATGATGTATTCAAAAGCATATTTTTATGAGTTTGCAGTCTGCAGAATTCACAGATTGTGCCAAACTCTCTTTTCTTTTTATGTTTTAATTTCAGGAGAATGAGCATTTAACAGTGGAGGGACCTGCAGCTGTTTCCAGTGTCAAGTGCTCATCTGAGGAGATGTTAGACATACATTCTTGAGGTAGTCATGCAGCAAAGCAACTCAAAGAGCCTTAACACACCCTCCTGTAAATAATGAATGTGTTTCAAAGTAACTTTGATCCAATTCCACCAGCTCTTAATTCAAGATTACAGTGATATTTCACACTGCTTAGACGTTAGGAAGCATTTCAAGTACATATTATGAAACCCATTATCCTACCTGAAAGGGATGCCTGCTAGAAATACTGAGGTGTTTTCTTATCCATCTGTTGCCTTGATCCCCAAATATCTGCCACAGCAGCTGTCCCTTGGAATTGCTCCAGATTCTCTGGTACACAGCCAGCTGATATATATGCTTTCCAAACATGTGGTAGTACAGGCGGAAGGTGCAGCCATTTGCGTCAGTGGCGTTAAGGATTGGGCTGAGTAAAATAGCTTTGTCTTGAAAGACCTGTGGCCCTGACGTTTCTATGTAGAGGTAGTGTCCTTTGGCTGTGCCCAATGTGTTGTCCTTCATTGGGCCTGTGTTCAGTGTTGAAGTAGGACCCTGGTATCTGGTCCAGTTGAAGTCATCCTCCATACTTTGTTCCCAGTTACACATTCCATTTTCAAAGTCACACTGCAGTTCAGGTTCTGGGAATGACATTAAATATCATCAAAGGAGTGCAGGGAATAAATAAGAGTGACGGAGAACACACACTGATATTGGAACACACAAAGGTAAGTGCAAGGAGTTTTTAAATGTGACATAAAGCACAGCGAAAAGACACTAATTCCTAGGCACCAAATAATATCTCATGGAGTAAAGATGAAATGCTTAGAGCATTACCTTTCAAAGAGCATTACCTTTCAAGTATTTTTAATGGGAATTCATCTTCATTTTTTATCACATTCCCCTGGGCTGGTGATACAGCTTAGAGGTAGAGCCCTTGCCTAGCATGTACATGGACCTAGGTCCAATCCCCCGTGTAACTATTACCATAAGCTCAGGCAAGTGGTCATAGCTGTTTCATAGTAACACATTT
This sequence comes from Acomys russatus, assembly GCF_903995435.1. Classification (NCBI taxonomy): domain Eukaryota; kingdom Metazoa; phylum Chordata; class Mammalia; order Rodentia; family Muridae; genus Acomys; species Acomys russatus. The sequence continues at coordinate 47,729,397 of NC_067145.1, forward strand.
TTGACTGGGTGCATTGAAGTGTAGCTGCATGCTCCAACCAGAAAACATTAAGAAAAATGAAACAAACAAAACCGCCAAAGCTCAGAATCCACATGTGAATTGCTTATTTAACTTGCTTCAAAACTGTGCACTGAGATTTTGATTGTGCCTTTGGAATGTGCACTTGTTTGTGTAGAGTGTGTGTGCCTTTATGTGGTCTTAGCTTGCTTGCACACATGCATCATGAGGGTACATGTGTTTGTATGGAGGCCAGATATCCATTTATTTTCCCCTAGCAACCTTCATCTAATTATTGTGGTGTGTGTGTGTGTGTGTGTGTGTGTGTGTGTGTGTGTGTGTGTGTGTGTGTGTTGCAGAGCTGTATGCTAATGCTCACATTTGTGCATGAAGATGCTCATCCATCGTGTGTATGTGGAAGACAGAGGAGGGCATCCTTGTCTTGTCTGTTTATTTTTTGCCTTCATCGTAGCCTAGGCTGGCAGGCAACAAGCCTCAGTGATTCTCAGGCTCCTTCTATTCACCAGTGATTGGCATGCGGGGAATCATGCCAGCATTGGCATGGTTGCATAGGTTCTGAAACACAAACTCCTGTTCTCAGGCAAGCACAGCAAACACTCACTCCTGAGCCATCCCTTGGCACTCACTGAGGAGCTAGCTACACTGCCCTACAGGACGCTCTTCTCTGCTCCTTCACCCTCAGTCTTACTGCTTTGGTTACAGAAGACTTTCTGGGATTTGAACTCCCTGCATCTGAATTTTTATAAGCTCTTTCAATAATTGTAACAGCTTAGAGTTTTTATTCTCTAATGATTCTAAATATTTAAGGTCACCTAGGTATCATCGAAAAATAGCTTACAATGACATGAACAATCTCAAACAATTGCAAGTCCATTAGACAAAATTCATATATTCCATGCAAACTAGTACAGCCACTTTGGAAATCTATCTGGTGCTATCTCAGAAAAATGGGAATAGGGCTTCCTCAAGACCCAGCTATTCCACTCCTTGGAATATACCCAGAAGATGCTCCAGCACACAACAAAAAAATTTGCTCAACCATGTTCATAGCAGCCTTATTCATAATAGCCAAAACATGGAAACAGCCTAAGTGTCCCTCAGTAGAAGAGTGGATAAAGAAACTGTGGTACATATACACTATGGAATACTACTCAGTTATTAAAAACAAGGAATTCCCGAAATTTGTGGATAAATGGATTGAGCTAGAAATGATCATAATGAGTGAGTTGACCCAGAAGCAGAAAGAATCAAATGGTATATACTCACTTATATCTGCATACTAGCCCAAGGGGCATGTCAAACAAAAGCCTTCACTTACCAGGAAACTGGGACAGAGGGGAAGGCATCCTATTGGGACTCTAAATGAGAGACGCATGGGAGAACAGCAAAATAAAAGGATCCAGAGGGTCCTAGAAATCTACAAGTAGAACAATATGATAGGCAGATTTGGGCCCAGGGGTCCCGCTCAAACTAAGGCACCAGCCAAGGACAATACAGGAGGTAAACTTTTAACCCCTTCCCAGATCTAGCCAATGGTCAGAATATTCTCCACAGTTGAGTGGAGAGTGTGATACTACTTTCTCACGTACTCTGGTGCCTCACATTTGACCATGTCCCCTGGAGGGGGAGACCTGGTGGCACTCAGAAGAAGGACAGCAAGTAGCCAAGAAGAGACTTGATACCCTATGAGAATATATAGGGGGACGTAATCCCCCTCAGGAACAGTCATAGGGGAGGGGAATAATGGGAAAATGGGGGGGGGAGGAATGGGAGGATACAAGGGATGGGATAAACATTGAGACGTAACAAGAATAAATTAATAAAAAAAAAAAGAAAAAAAAAAGGAAAAAAATAAATAAATAAATAGCATTTCCTTACCAAAAAAAAAAAAAAAAAAAAAAAAAAAAAAATTCATATATTCCCAAGTACTCAAGAGGATTCTGATGAGGGATTCCTCAAATATCAGTCTAAAAGAATCTTCTTCATTTCTACCCAGCCATGCCTAAATTACGATTTCCCAGTGCCAACATAACCATTTCTTTCTCTACGTAAAATCACTTGCTACATTCCGATATTCCCAATTAATCTAAACTATTTTGTCTCAGCCCCAATTATAATGGTTTACATTTCTTCCTTATCCATCTTTCCCCTTATCATACACTGTCTTTCCTATATGTGCGAAATATTCATGCCTTTCTCCATGTACAACTTTACCTACAGTTACATTATGTTCCTGTTGACACTTCACTGGGTCTCATCAACGGTGGTTTTTTTTTTTTTTTTTCTCTGACATTTTTGGGTTTTTTTCTATGTTTTATTTATTACTAGTACATACTAACTATATAAAATAATGCATCTCATTATGACTTTTTTATAAATGCACATAACATATTTAGGTCTTATCTACTATTTTCTATTACCCTTCCTTAAGATCCTGTGTTAGTTTGAATAGGAATGGTCCCTATAGGTTCATATATTTGAATGTCTCGTTTCCCAGTGGTGGAACTGCATGATAAGGATTAGGAGATGTGGCCTTGTCAGAGGAGGTGTGGCATTGTGGCAGGATGTGAGGTCTCAAGAAGTCCAGCCATTCCTCATGAGCTCTTCTGGCCTCCTATTTGTGAATAAGGACATTAACTCCAGTCCCATTCCTTTCTGCCTGTTCTCGCATTCTCCACTATAATTGTAATAAACTCTCATGCTCTGAAAAGTAAGTTCTCAATAAACTCTCTCTATTAAAAGTTTTTCTTCTACAAGTTGCCTTGGTCACAGTGTCTTACCACATCAATGGAAAAGTAACTGAGGCAGAAGTTGATACCAGGGAGTAGCTAAAGCTGTGACAGGCCAGATCACGCTGGGGATGAATGTGGAATATCTGGGGACTTTGCACTAGGGAAGTACACTATACGCAGAGATTAAAAGACCATCCTAATGGAAGCTTAGAAGACAATGTGGAGGCCTAACTCAAGAGATTTCACAGGGGAATGATATAAATGACTGAGCCAGATTTTCTTGTGATAATTTTGTAAACAATGGATCTGTTCTTTGATCTTATCCTAAGAATCTGCTTGAGGGTAAACTGAGGAATATTAGCTGAGAAGATTTCAAAACATCCTATATTGACTCTGTCCTGTGGTTACTAATAATCATGCTATGCAGATCTACAGTAAAAAAAGAGCAAGCCAGGCAAAAAGAAATACAAAATGTACCCTTTGATGAGAAACGTGTGCAGGAAATACAATGTTGGAGCCAAGGCTTGTGCTGAAAGACAAAATGAAGCCAGATGTGGAAGGGACTAAAGAGGGTGGATCCTCAGGACAGGATCCCACGTAGCTAAGCTTCCAACTAATAAAAAGTTTATGCAACAAGGAAAATCTTATGCAAATGTAATTCAAGAAGGAGATGAGATTGAGTCCCAAGCCTGCAGCCCAGTTTGGTAGCATTGGCCATGGGTTCTGGCTTTAGTAAAGATGTAGGAGTAAGGGACTTTGGAATTTTCCTTCACAACCGAGAAAGGCCACTGCGGCCAGGCAAGGGAGTCCCTTAACAGAGGCCTGGAAACTGAAGCTTTAACAGTGAAGCCTTCAAAGGATCAAAACTAATTACCCGAGTAAACAGGAAATGCAAGCTAGCAGCTTCCAAAATGAGAAAATGATAGAGATAGTTTGCTGTGGGGATTGAAGACCAGACAGTTTAGTTTTACAATTAAGCTCAGTTGGTTAGGGTTTAAGATGTTTTTAGGTCTAGATAGATGTTTTAAGGTGATAAGAGATGAAATATGATAGATATTGATTTACATTCAGAATTTTATACGCACCAAGATAGGAAAGATGTTTTCTTCAAAGCTGCCAAATACAAGTCGCCAAAACACTACGAATGTAACATTTATATAATTCCTGATTCTTTTGTGGTTCTTCTTGTTGTATGTAGTTTATTTTATAAGTGTGCAATAATAAAAATGTATACATAAAATATGTTTTTCAATTTTTTTAAATTTTATTTTATTAATTTATTCTTATTACATCTCAATGGTTATCCCATCCCTTGTATCCACCCATTCCCCCTCCCTCCCATTTTCCCCTTATTCCCCTCCCTTATGACTGTGACTGAGGGGGACTTCCTCCCCTTTTATATGCTCATAGGGTATCAAGTCTAAAAACAATGATGCCTGGATTGTCTTGTGTACTCAAGATATTAGACGTGCCAGAGCACAAGGAGTTCAGTGCAGAATTGCTGCAGGTAAGAAATGGGACTAGCCTGAGAGAGAAGTGTGCTGTGGACAGCAAAGCAGAAGTTGCAGAGCCATGTGCACCCTTTGACATCAGACACAGGACTACAGAATTTGGAGTTTGTCCTGCTGGGTTTCAATCTTGCCTTGCCCTAGTATAGACTCATTATGACCCCATTCCTCCCTTTTAGAATGGTAATGTATATTCTGGGCTACTGTATGTTAGAAGTCCACTTGCTTTTTAATTTTGCAAGGGGATAATTTCAATTAACATCTCCTTGAGTCAACTTTAAACTTTTAAATTGCATTGTGTCTATAAAAGACTAGAGTCTGGCCAAAAATGGGGCACCAGAGTTCGCATGAAAGTCAGACCTCACTCTCCACTTGATGGGGAGGCCTGGTGGCACTCAGAGGAAAGATAGCAGGCTACCAAGAAGAGGCATGATACCCTTTGAACATATACAGGGGAAGGAGGTTCCCCTCAGTCACAGACATAGGGGAGGGGAGTAGGGGGAAAGCGGGAGGGAGGGAGGAATGGGAGGATACAAGGGATGGGATAACAATTGAGATGTAATATGAATAAATTAATAAAAAAATTATTTAAAAATAGATTAGAGTCTGAAGTTGGACAGAGTGCATTTTATATTATGATATGACCCCAAGATTATGGGGGTCAGGGAGTGGAATCTGTTGTTAGACTAGGAATACATCCCCCTACACGCATGTATTTGAATTCTTGGTCCCTGGTTGATGGAACTCTTTGGGAAGGATAAAGATGCACGGCCTTGATGGAGAAAATATGTCACTGGAGGTGTGGTGGGGCTTTGAAGTTTCAATAGACACACGCCATCTTGAGTTAGCTTGCTCACCCTCCTTCTTTGTAGGTAAGTAAGAAGTCTCTCAGATGCCATGCTCCCATGCTCCCATGCTCCCATGCTCCCATGCTCCTTAGCATAATGTCATCAACTTTCATCTTCCAAAACTGCAAGCCCTCAACAAACTCTGTCTTATATAAGTTGCCTTAGTCATGGTGTCTGCCTTCCTTTTTTTCTAATAGCCCCACTTACATGCCATCAATTTTTAAAATATGTGTTTTTGTGTATGTGCAGGCTTACTGTCCCTAAGTACACTGTATTCATGCAAGAGGCCATGGAGGTTAGAAAATTTATTGGATCACCTGGAATTGGAGTCATAAACAGCTGTGAGGTGCCATGTGGGTACTAGGAACTGATCATAGGTCCTATGGAAGAGCAGTAAGTGCTCTTAACTGCTGTACCATTGCTCTAAACAAGCTCATCTCTTTTCCATCAGACTTCACACATGACAGAAAGGATGGCATACTTGTTATTCGAAGTCTAGCTTATTTCACTCAATATGATAGCTTCTGTTTTTAATCAATTTTCCTGTACATGACATGATTTTGTTCTTTTTTGACTTACTTTTAAATTTTTAATTTAATATTATTTATTCAGATTACATCCCAATTGTTATCCCCTTGCTTATTTTCCTGTTCCCTCCCTCCCTCCCTCTTGGGCTCTATTCCCCTCCCCTAGACCTCTGACAGAAAGCAACCTCCTCCCCCATCATATGACCACAACCTATTAGTTCTCATCCGGATAGCCTGCTTCTCCTTCCTCTGTGTTCCCATCAAAGGGAAGTGAACAAATCAGGGGCACCAGAGTTCATGTCAGAGGCAGTCCCCACTGTCTCCAGAACCATGGAGAATGAGCTGTCCATGGATATATCTGAACAGGAGGAAAGAATCTCAGGTGTAGAGATAAGATGGAAGAATTTGATACTTTTGTTTTTGTTTGTGCCTGAACAAAATACCATTGGATATATGCACAACATTTAATATGTCCATTTATTCCATTGAAGAGCATTAAGGCAGATTCCCTAAGTTGGCGCTCATGAATAAATATAGCCATCTGTACAGCAATGCCCACTATATAGTATCTTGTATTCCCTCAGGTATATGCCCAGTAGTAGTACAGCCAAAATTAAGTGGTAGCTCAGCTCCATTTTTAGGTATGTTGACAAATCTCCATGCTGATTTCCATAGTGACTACTTTATATTCCCATCACAGCACACTAATGGTGGGCTTTCAAACTTCTGACATCATTCAGTCAAACTTAAAAAGAATTGACTAAGACCTCATCAATCAAATACTCTATTTTTAGGGTAGTGTTGGAGCATGTTCATTTTTCAAGACATGAAGCTCTTGTTGGCACCAGAAATTTGCTTTAGAACAAATGAGATTAATATATATACATATTTGGAAGTCTTGGGCCAAGGAGACAAGATTTAGAATTCATAGTTAGTTTTATATTTTAGCTCCATTTATATTCTAATATTTTAAATATAAATGTCATCTGTCTTTTGACTATTCATCTTAGTGATGGCTCTTGGTGCCAAAGGTGAGCAAGCACCCTGAACAATCAATAAGAGTGCAGGTGAAGCAAAGCAACTGGGCGAGAACAAATCATCTGTGTGGACAGGCGAGAAGAGAAGCTCGGGCCTAATGAAGGGAACCAGTAAGCAGATGTCAGCAGGAAGATGGGCTTTTGTCTGCTGAATCCTCATTTGTGACTAATCAAGCCAGCTGTGATGTGAACTGGGGACATTCCAGGTACTCCCCACATGTCAGTGTTTGGCTGTGAAGCAGAAAGATGATGTCAAACTGCAGAGTTTTTGACATAAAACTGACACTAAGGCCAACAAGTTTTTACATTGATCGTTGGCACATTGACTCTACACTCAATCTTGATTCCAAAATAGAACGTATGGAACTCTACCCTTCACTGGAGGACCACATCTCCATGCACCCTGCGGCAAATACAACTTTAAAATTGGGATGTGTATTGCATAGTATATTGAATAAGGTAATGTCTCAATGTATGCCACTATTATTTCTCTGTACCATTAAATAAGCAAGAAATATGCTGAAACTATGATTACATTTATTTATACTATGATAACACCATACTTTATTCTACTAATATCAGGATGTTTGAAAAGCAATTTTGAGAATTTTAAAAAGCTAAAACTCTTTCTGAATTTGCAAAGACTAAATTAGACTTTTGACCAAATATATATATATATATATATATATATATATATATATATATATATATATATCATATGATTACCACTGTCAAAATCAATGTTAACTCTATCCATTCAAATAAGAGTTGTGTAACTTTTGTGAGTTAAATAGTAATTTGGACTTTAATGTGTTTTTAATAGCACACATATCAAAGATCGCACACACACCACATTCCAGTGACTTATATGAAAATTCTGTTTTCTATGGGGCACTGAATATTCCACCATTTCAGTTTGGCTTCTAATGAGTTTTCTAATTTATGAAACACATAAGCTTGAAATTTATAAATTATCTTTAGACAAGGATATGAGTCCAAGAATGATAGAAACATTTTGTAACAGATTTTTTTCAACAAATAGTTCTGTTAGTGGCTAATTTATTTTCACAGGATCTGTGGGAGCCAGGCTCAGGAAACTGAGGGCCAGACCACAGCAAGATTCCACAAACATTCAGCAGTTTGACAGCAGAAAAATAACTGAGCCTCAGCACTTCACTCTCTCTTCCTAGAAAACAAAACAACAAACAAGCAACCCCCGCCCCATGCAGGTTCTTCCTCTGTACTTTCTCACTAGCTCAGGCCTCACTGTCAAAGCGATTCTCTTTCAGAAATTATCCTGCAATGCTCCCTAACATATCCCCTAAGTCTGTTCTCAAATCCACTAGTTCTATCACACCCACACTAACATTTACATATGTCAACTTTGAGTGCTACCACCACTCTAAACACCTTTAAAATAAAGAGTGCTTTTTTTCAGTGTAGATCACAGAGATCCTTCACCTTGTCCCTCGTCCATATCCCATCTCTGATTTGTGCTCTCTTTATACAATACAACTTTCATCTGTCTTCATGGCTTCTGAACGTAAGTCTCACTCACCAAGTTTCATATCTTGGATAAATTATCACCTGCAGAAAATCCAATTTTATTAGTCTATAAAGGCATACTATACCTTTCTCCACAGTTCAAGCTAAAATCGTAATTATATATTTTCCCATTAATAAATACTTAAATGTTTCTCTCTTCAGTTCGACTGTGAAACACATGAAGGCAGGAGCACTGTATTCATTCTTACTGATGTATCTCTCCTGCAGCTGGTTGGTAAACCTACTTAAGAATGGCAAGGAGCTGGCATGGTGGCTCAGCTAGTAAAGGCACTTGCCACTGTGCCTGACAACTTGAGTTTGATCCCCATTACCCACATGGTGGAAGGAGAGAATTGACTCATAAAGTTGTGCTGACCTCCACACATGCACTATGGCAGGCAGAAGCATTCACACACATAGCGGTCTTTAGTAATAAAAAAGACTGACATGTTTAGTTAATTTGATTAATCAACCATACAGTATTCATCAACTTTTCAACTATGATTTAGTCATTGGCTTGATTGCCTCTAAAGCAGAGAATGAATCAAGACCAAAAGCCCCAAACCACATAGTACACACCCCCACAAAAAAATGTAACTTACCACAGTCAATCTCATCTGTGCGATCTCCACAGTCATCAACCAGGTCACAGAGCTGATGGATTCCAATGCAAGCCTTTGTCTGTCTACACCAGAAGTGATCTGGCTCGTCACAAAGCTCAACAGGAGGTGGAAGAGCACAATTCTCAAAACGGATGTCATCAACGCCAGAGACCCCACTATAAACGGCCATACTGACTTTCTCTAGTGTCAGGTAGAAGGGCCCAGTGAGGCGTCCTAGCTGGACAGTTGCCTCTGACCACTGGTTGCCTTGGTTATACAATACTCTCCAGAGAGCTGTGGCATCCCTGGAATTTTCTAGATGTAGCTGCAACTCAGCTGCCCCCACTGACAGTCCATAGTTATAAAACCTGAAAGAAAACCAATGTGAGAAATGAAAACATTATAGGAGACCAGAGAGTTGATCTTCGGACTCTTCCACTCACGCCAATTACTAATGAATTATAGTAATGGGCACAGTTCCTTCCCATAGTACTTGTGGCTGCCCATTTGCAAGAATTTGTCCACTGAGATGCATATTGTATGGCTCTCATAACGCTGGAAGCCTCTTGCGAGACACAAGGAGACTCCTAATTAAATTAAAACCCAATGGAAGACAGGAAGCCTTCTTTCACATTAAGAAGTACAATAACCAAAACTGATAATATACTCTGAAGTTAAAGTTGCTTTAATTTAATTCAGTAATCACTGTAAAGTGCAACCAGGGGTAAAATGAATAGCTATCAAGTACAGGGATTTGCCTGCAGCCATCACCTTACTAGGCTAATTCAGCATCAGACAACAGTTACCAGAATGACAGTGTACACCCGGGCCCTGTCTGGCTGAAAGTCGGGCTCTGAAGTTTAGCAGTTTGAAACAAGTTGCTGCTGTTCTTCAAAATGAACATGAAATGCCCTGTGGGGATGAAAAAACAAAGTAGTAAGTTTACCTACTGAATTCTGCAATGCCACGAGAGCTCTTCTGTCTCTTAAGGCAATGCCAAGGAAGTTTCTTGTCCAGTTAAAATTAAAATGGCACAGCAATAAAAGCCAATAACCATAGAAAAATTTGCTTTTTGTATTTAATCAGATGCATCTGAGTGACGTTAACAGTCAATTTATAGTTTCAGTCAATACAGGCAAGAATGTATCAATTCCAATCATATCACATACAAAGAAATCAATTCTTGCAGACAGCACAACTGATTATCAATGTCATCCTACCATGCTGTGATCTTCATACACACACACACACACACACACACACACACACACACACACACACACACGTCTAAGCCAGCAATCAACAGACATGTGTAAAACATTGATAGCGCCTTACCTTTAGCCGTGCCATGAGTGTGGTCTCCAGGTGGGGCTTGTTGCTTGAAATCAGCAGAAAGATCATTTGGGGAGCTCCACATCCAGTCAAAATGGTCAGCACCACTGGCTTCGAACCACCCACAGCTGTTTGCTTCAAAATCACAATCGGCAACTGAAGAAGAGAAAGGAGGCTTTCTTAGATCGCTTGCACAGAGTCACCTGCCTTGGGAACGTAGCACTCAAGTGGATATGCCCCCACCGCACTCTTTAAGTTACCAAGAATCACAGAAGGAAAAATACAAATCTTTCCCGGTCTGAAACAATGACATGTTCTTCACACAGGATATGGAGAAGGCAGAGTGTTCAACTTCACAAATTCGGTTTTTCCCAAACATTCTTTCTGGAAAGCAGCATTACCCAGCTGCATTGGTTAAGGAATTTCTAACATTTGCTACTTTGCTCTAACAATAGTGTTATTTTCCCTCCTTCAACATAAGTGGCAAGTTTGTTTCTCCAGAGCATTTTATAAAAAAAAAAAAACAAAAAACAAAAAAAATCATAAGGGACAGTCCCTGATTCAAACACTCAGTTTTCCTTTATACTTTATACTTCCTTTATCTCCTTCCTGATTCTCATAGGGGTTGGTATTGCAAATATTGTTATGTGGGTCACCTGATTGGTGTAGAATGTTTTTCTAGGACACGTGCTTAGAAATTGGTTAACTCCCACAAACTGATTTAGAGAAGAAAGAGAAGAGAAGGGCGAGGAAGAATGCAAGCCATGAACTGCAAGAGGGTAGTAGCATGAGGGTTAACAGCTACTAAATTACCAGCACAAGAGACTCTCCAGAGCACTTTGTATAATCCCACAATAACCCTATGCCACAGGTGATGAAGATGGTGTTTCTTTATGAAGAAAGAAAAGTGAGTTTAGGATAAAGTGTCCGATGATGTTTTCTGTGTGCTGTGTATTCAAATTCTGAATTCCGTAACCCAGAGATATGGTTGCAGTCCGGACTTTGGCATTGTCATTATAAAGCATCTCCTGCCTTGGTATGTTGTGAACATTGCTCACCACCACCTTCTGATTGGTTAAATAAAGAGCTGAACAGCTAATAACTGGGCAAGAGAGGATAAGGAGGGAGATCCCAGGCCAGGGAGAGGGTCTCACAGGGAGACCAGAGGGAGAGAGGAAGAAATCACTATTGGGACATGGATGAAGATATAGGTGGCAGGATGAGACTAAGATGGCAGCCTCATGGGCCTCATGGCTATGAAGTAGGCCAGGCCAGTATCACCAGGTTAGAACAGCTGAGGATCTGCCCAGCTATAGTGTCTTAAGCTTTTAATAATATAATAGATCTCTGTGTCATTATTCAAAGCCAAGGTGGGCATAGAAAAAGGTCTTGCATTTCACATAAAGTAGGTAATTTCACCAGTGCCATATATGACCAAGTTGTAGTGTGGAATTAGACTTCCCATAAAGCACTCTTTTATTAAAGAGTTGGAAAAAGAAGAAGGAAAAATTTGATCATTACATTGGAAAAAAAGATAAACCAAACAGCCTTATCTGAATTCACTTAATAGAATGTTCAATCTTTTAAAAAAAGATTCCCATTTCTGAGTGGATTCATTGACATCTTTCTCCACTGGGTGATTTTGACTGAGAATAGGACCTGTGTCTCCTAAGTCATATAACTAAAGAATCAATCATTCTTTGGATGAAAGTATGAAGTAAATGAAGTTACTAGCATTTTAAGCTAGTGAGAAATCATCTTAAAATTTCAAAATGCTATTTATACATGAGAAAACCATGTCACATCTAATGTCTGATGGTTTCTCTACAATATATAATATCAAAATATATTTCCTTTCTATGACATTTCCTGCCCAAAATTTGACCTGTGTATCACTTCAACTCTTCTCAAAACTGATGAAATGTGTAAAACCATCTAAAGTACTTTTGAATACTGAGTACTATAATAAATATAACCCATATTTCAGTTAGCATGTACAACTATAAATATGCAATATGAAGAATGCATTTCAAACCTAGAATAATGATTTCTTAAACTTAAAACTCTTGAGAAGCAAAATTAAATGGTATTCAAAAATGAAAAGGAATAACTGTGAGCTAAAAATAAAATCCAAAGAATGCTTAAATTTTTGTGGTTTAAAAGCTGTATCTATATCAACTACATAATATACAAGTAAAATATAAATATACATAGATTTGAAAAGATCCAAAATATTTAGATGTGTGAAGCAAATGCTTTGATCCCTGTTTCAGATGAACTTCAACAGAGGATTTAAGCGTTCTTGCTATATAAAATCAGGAGAGACTACATTGCTGCTGCTATACAGTGTGTAGCTCATACAGCCGCCCAGAGAGGAAACACGATTTTCACATAACAAGGAACATGATGCTGTGGACATAGTGAATGGTAGTAGGACTAGAAACACCACTGAGCGGCCTTTTAATTCTCTTAGAATTGGACCTTTCAACAACACTCTGTAAAAGGAATCAGCTTTGCAAGAACTTTTGCAGCATTGTTTCCAATAGGCAAGAACTGGAATCCAGGAAGGCAAAGCAAATACTCCATGCCCTGACTCCTGTGTGGAATCCAATACAGTTGATCTTAGAGTTTGATCTTAGAGTTGAGAGTAGAAAAATGATACAAGAAATGAAAGAGAAGTAAGGGATGGGTAAAGGTTGGCCACTGTTTCATAAGCCATGGATGGGATGGAACCAGTAGCTATGTTGAGTTATTGCATAGCAGGGAGACTGAGAAACACGATACTGCTCCACATTCCAAAGAAGATAAAAGAGAGTGTTGAATACTTTTACTACAAGAAATTTAAAAAATGCTTAAGGAGACAGACATTGTTTCCATGAACGTAATATCATTCTATGCATGTCTGTCTCCTTAAGTATTTTTTAAAATTTCTTGCAGTAAACGTATTCAAACACTAAATGGCACCATATAAGTATACAAAATTTTTATGTATTAAAGAAAAATAATTTTAAGAGAAAACAATTTTAATAAAAATGCTATTAAAACTCAGAGGTGCTTTTCTATTATTTTTCATATCCATGTTCCCATGCACCTTTAAAAAGCTTAATTACTTATAAATGTAATGATGTAGTCTCTAAGCTAGCCACTAATTGTTCATATACCTTTCCAGAACCACCATAGACATTTTCCATGGCATAGCCATTTATGACCACAAGATGCAACACTCGGGGTGTATTTGAGTAATTGAGGTTCAGAGATCTGCCACTGCTTCTGGGGGCATTATTGACTTCTGCAATTAATTCCACTACAAGTAATGCCTGCAAAAACAATATTGCAAACACCATTTGCTCAGAGTTCACATGCAGGAAGCTTTGGACTATGGGCAATTCCAGTTGTAACCGAATGCCTGTTGACACAGAATTTGTGAAACTTATGCTTGTCTTTTCTATGACTATGGGCAGAAAAGCTAATGACTCTACAATGGCTTTTAATTATTGTGAGAAAAATTACTCAAGTGGGATATATTAATTATGTTAATTATAATTACATTTGTCACCTCTGGGGAGAGAGTGTTAGAAGACAATTGGTGGGGCTGACAAATAGTTTCATCACTGTCAGTTTTGCAGCCATTTGTTGAGTAAGAAATTGAACAAGTGTAGTAACCCAGAACACTTTGAATGGTAAAGATCCAGACTGTCTATATAGCCCTGTCTTGTTTTGGTTTTTGCTATATTGGAACTGCTTTGGTGGTTTGAATGAGAGGAATAAGCACAAAATATATAAAAGAAGATTCTCAACTGATATTTTGGGTATCACATAAAACTTTAAAACCCTTAGCAGGAAATATGCCCTGATATGTAGTGGCAGTGAACACAATATTGTGTCGTCTCAGCCATATAGCCAGATGCTGAGGTTAAGTTTAAAAGACCATAGCTGGAACTTGTGGATAATGGTTCTTAGAAGTAGGAATCTGGGACTGCAGCAATAGTTTGTGGGTTAAGAGCACTCACTGCTCTTCCAGAGGACCCTCGACTGTCTCCTAGCACCCACATGGTGCCTTCCAACTGTGTGTTCATCCACTTCTAGGAAGTCTAACACCATGTTCCAGCATCCCTGGGCACCAGGCAAACATGTGGCACCCAAACATCCCTGCATGAAAAAATTCCATATCTATAAAACAATGAAATAAAATAAATTCAAATTTCAAAGGCCACCACTGTAGACCATAGATATCTGAGCCAATAGCCACTGATTCTGTGTGGAAAACATCTTGAAACAACTGCCATCTTATTTAATCTCCAAGGAATACCCAAGATAAATTACTGTTCTGTTAACATTTTGTGTGTTTTGTTAACATTTACTTGTATGAAGAAAATTGCTGCCTGCATGTAGCAATCAGAAGACAATTTGCCAGAGTCTATTCTCCTCATTTGCCATAGAAGCCAATTAACACAGAGACCTCCATCTGGTCAACATGTAGAAAATAAGAGTCTTTGGAATGCTTAACCCAACATAGGATGTTTATACCACATACCTTCACTTTAGGCTCAGGATGCTTCAGAAAAGAAGGGAGAGAAAAAGTGTAAGAGCCAGAAGTGGCAGATACTTTTAAGGAAACAGTCTCTTCCGGACACTACAGGGCAGATGCACATATGAACTCACAGTGATTGTGATAGCATGTGCCTTTAATCAGAAAAAAAAAAATCCCAGCTTGGAGTGGGGTTAGGTGGACACAAAATAATACCCTACTAGCTGAAGAACGGTTGGTATTTGAGAGCTTCTGGGACAAGGAGAATCATATTTCTTTATGACTGTGATCCCTTGTATGTTAGCCCCACTTCAGGGCTGGCCCCACACCCAAGTGTAGTTGGGTAAGAGAAACTGGCCTCAATGGTTTTAGGAGAGAGCACAAAGTTGGGTGGGTAGGGAGGTGGGAGTAAATCTGAAAGGAATTAGAAGAAAGAGAGATACTGAGTATGATAAAATATGATATAAACTTCTTTAAAAAATAAAAAAAAAACATGTTATTTAAAATAACTTTTTAACAATTCTAACATGACCAGGCTGTAAACTAGATAAACACAGATAAGAATAAATCTATAAAATTGACTCTATCCTTCCTTTAAGATCTTTTTATTCTAAGGACTGGACAGATGGATCAGTCAGCAAAGTGCCTGTCACATAAAGTGCCCAAGTTTGATCTGTAGCACCTATGTAAAAACTTGGCAATGAAAGTAAGTGTCTGTAGCCTCAGTGCTAGGAGGAGGATGGGGTGACAGGTGGATCCCTGCTGGTTAGCTAAGACCAGCTAAAACAATAGGTGGAGCTTCAGAGAGATCCTGTCAAAAAAATATAAGCTGGAGAATACTCAAGGAAGACACCTGATATGGATCTTTGATCTCCATACATACATATACATATGTATATACACCACACACACACACACACACACACACACACACACACACACACACACTCACACACACACACACAGTCACATACTAGTTCTTCTCTAGCTTTAGGAGTTTCTCTTTTTAAATAATTTAATTAATTTAATCAGATTACAACTCAATTGTTATGCCATCACTTGTATATTCCCTTTCCTCTCTCCCTCCCGTTTTCACCATATTCCCCTCCCCTAGGTCTATGATCAAGCGGGACCTCCTCCCCCACTATATGGTCATAGGCTATCAATTGTGTGAGGGATAAAAGTTGAGTATTCTAGTGTGGTGGCTTATGTGCACTAAGGCTGTGCTTTGGTTAGGCAGTTACTATTTTAAAGTTCATTGTGCTAATACTATATCCCTATTTCACAGCATGTTCTCTGCTTTTGTAATTATTTTGTTTTAGCTTTATCATGCCTTCAAGTGACTGTATGCTTGAAGTTAAGATAAGGTTGAAATAACTGAGCTCTGAACTTCATCAACAGTTAATATTCATTAACTACTTGAAATGTAATATGTAACTGAGAAAGATTTATAATGAACTATGAAATAAAAAAGGAGTCTGTATAAATGAATGGAAAGAATGGCACATTCTAAAGGAAAGTCAGTGTATATATAAAACACTACAACATTTGGTCTTCAAACCTCCTGCATTTTAAACAATAATGTTTCTTTGTATTATCATGCATATATTTTAGTATTTATAAATTTATATTTTTCTTTATTAGTTAAAATGTATTTAAAACACAATTGTCCCTATTACAAGCTTATAACTGATTAGACGATGAGGTATTTGGCTACCTTAAGAGAGTCATAGGTCCTCCCGCTTCATTGAGTTTCTTCACTTTGACATCACACTGCATCAACACCCACCACGATGCTTTGTTTAATTAAACAGTTGGATTCCCTTAGTTCGCACCAGATCACAAGGAGACCATCAATGCTGGTGGATCTGGACCCAGGGGGGCTGCACAAACTGCTATACCAACCAAGGACAATACATGCAGTAAACTTAGACCCCCTATCCTGATCTAGCCAATGGATAGCTCATTCTGCAGGGTTGTGGGGATAGCGGGGACTGCTTCTGACATGAACTCTGGTGCCCCCTATTTGACCACTTTCCCTTTGGTGGGGAGGCCTGGTGGCACGCAGAAGAAGGGTAAGCAGGCTATCCGGATGAGACCTGATACGCTGTGATCATATGGTGGGGGAAGAGGTCTCCTTATGTCAGAGGTCTAGGGGAGGGAAAAAGGGTGAAAGGGAGAACAATTGGGATGTAATGTGAATAAATTATTTTTTAATTAATCTATTCAGATTACAGCTCAATTGTTCTTGCATCACTTGCATCCTTTCTTTCCTCCTACCCTCCCACCCCCACCCTATTACCCTCCCTTAGGTCCATGTCCTAGGGGGATCTCCTACCCTACTTTATAGCCGCAGGCTAACAAGTCTCATCTTAGTAGTCTGCCTATTCTTTCTTTAAGTGCAACCAAGGCTCCCTACCAAGGGGAGGTCATCAAATATGGGGCACCAGAGCTCATGTCAGAGCTAGTCCCTGCTCTCCACCTAACTGTGGAGGATGTGCTGTCCATTGACTAAATCAGAGTAGGGGTTCAGTGTTTACTACTTGTATTGTCCTTGGTTAGTGCAATAGTTTGAGTAGACACCCCTGGGCCCTGATCCACCTGTTACAATGTTCTTCTTGTAGGTTTCTAAGATCCTCTGGATCCTTCTATTAGCCCATCTCCAGTATTTCTCTTACCTAGAGTCGAAGTAGGATGTCCTACATCTGTCCCAATCTCCTGGTAAATGAAGACATTCATGGGGCATGCCTTTTGGGCTAGTGTCCAATTATAAGTGAGTATATACCATGTGAATCTTTCTGTTTCTGGGTTAACTCACTCAGTATGATCATTTCTAATTTCCTCCATTTGTCTACAAATTTCTAGATTCCCTTGTTTTTTTTATAGCTGAGTAGTATTTTTAAAAAACCCAAAACTTATAACTGTAATATGTATTTAAAAGAATCCTGTGATGTATCCAGTAGGGATTCTTTTAATAGTCAATTCTACATGCATATTTCATGCTTCGGCACCCACCTATGATGGCAAGCAATCATTGACCAGCTTTTAGTTTCAGACTGTTCTTTCAAGGATAATTAAATAGCAAATAGCTAGGCTCTGCACAGGGCAACTGACTATCCTACATAACAAAGGTGAACTTTGCATAAAATCCAAGTTGATTTGCATAAACAAGTTGGCATGCAGTCTATTGTAAAAGAATTGGGCTGTATAAGCCTGAGATCCCCAATTTCTTTGTAAACCTACGTCATACACACACCCCCCTGCATTTTTGTGTTCTCCAGGTAAAGCATCAAGAAAGAGCAGCTCAGACCTAATGCCCACACTGACTACCATATTCTTAAAGATAAGGGCATCTGCTTAAGGCAGGAACTCCATTCTTCCACCAGTATCCCAGGAATTGCAGTGTGTGAAGCCGTTAATTTACAGAGAGGGTAAACTTTCAGAGCATTCACAATTCTCGGCACATAACATGTTAAATGTTATGCATATTCATATCTCATCAAGTAGAGACCTAGAATTTATAAGTAAGTAGGTAATTGTGACAACATAACAATTACTTTGTCTCATTTATTCATTTAATCATTTATTATCCACAAATTTGAAAACAACCTGATAGAGAACATGTAACAACATATCTGTAAATATGTAAGAAGTAAGAATACAGATATACAAAAGTGGGAGGAGGATAATCATGGGTTGGAGAGATGGCTCAGTGGTTAAGAGCCCTTCCTGCTCTTCTAGAAGACCTGGGCTCTATTTCCAGGACCCAGATGATGGCTCACAAACATTAGTAACTCCAGTTGTAAATACTATAGAATCACACTCTTTTCTGGCCTTTTTGGGCTTTAAGTATGATATATAGACAATAACATAGTGAAAATATGCACACCAGTAAAATGAAAAAGACAGCAAAAAGTAGGAAAATACCACCTTTCATATATAGGGACTAGTGAAGATGGTGTTAGCAGGAGTAGATAGAAAATAACTGATGGATATATAATAGATAAATAGATGGATATATAATAGATAAATAGATAAGTAGGTAGAAGATAGATGATAGATAGATAATAGATAGATAGATAGATAGATAGATAGATAGATAGATAGATAGATAGATAGATTCAAGAGCTACAATACTGAGGAGGTAGAAGTGTTAAGTGACCTTATTTATTCAGTATATGCTGTATCCATATATTGGAAAATCATACCTTCACCCATAAACATACACATTTATTATGTGTTAATTTTAACAGTTAAATGTTTAAGGAGATAAAAATATTAACCATCCAAATTTTACTTTTGCATATATATATGAAAGTATAGCCTATAAATTTAATTTTTAAGTAAAAAGTATTCACTTTTAAAGTAGACTCTTTATTCTAGATCTCAATAGAGAATAGTGTGCTCTCTCTCACTTTCTCTGTCTCTGTCTCTGTCTCTGTCTCTGTCTCTGTCTCTCTCTCTCTCTCTCTCTCTCTCTCTCTGTGTGTGTGTGTGTGTGTGTGTGTGTGTGTGTGTGTGTGTGTGTGTAGCAGCACAGGTTGGTCCTAAAGGCAATGATTCCCAGCAGTTGTTTTAGCTTAGCATCCTCAGCAGCCAGGAAGGCCCGAGCGCGCGCACACAGGCACGCGCGCACACACACACACAAATTATGTCATTCAGGGCTCACAGCTGAGTAATGCTACTGATGACATGTTCCCCCAACGATCCTGCATAGCACTTTCTGAGGAACTATGACATTTAGCCAGTGTGGAAGAAGCTTGCCACTCAGCTTGAGTTTAATTGTTTGATGATCTATGATCAAAATGTGCTACAGTGCCTGCAACAATAGCAGTTATACTAACAAGTTCTGGTAGATAGTCAAGAACAATGGAAATTGTCTTTGAGGGACCCAAGTACCCTCCATGGCCAACAATGCCTACAGAGATAGCCCACGTCTGACTCATAACTTCTGGGAGAATCATTATCCTTTCTTGTAGTGTACCTCCATCCAAGTTCCTTTCTGGTTATTATTGTATTTTAATAAACTTACTTATTAATTCACTTTATACCATGGTAATATACTGCCCCCTCTCTCTTCCCCCACTCCTCTTGCCCTATTCTTCAGAAAAGGGGAGCCCATACCCCAGATTATCAGGTCGTATCAGGACGAAATGATTCCTCTTCCCCTATGGCCTAGCAAGGCAGTCCCACCAGAGCGAAGTGATCAAAAAGCAGGCAACAGAGTCCATTTCTGAGAGACTCCCACTCCTCTTACTAGAGGACCTACATGAAGCCTGAGCTACCCATAGGCTATATCTGTGTACAAAGCCTAGGTCCAGTCCATGCATGGTCCTTGGCGGGTGCTTCAGTCTCCACAAGCCCCTCTGGGCTCGATTAGTTGGCTCTGTTGGTCTTCTTAAAGATTTCCTATCATCTCAAGGTTCATTTATCCTTCCCTTCACTTTTCCACAAGACTCCCTACATATCACCTAAAGTTTGTCTGTGAGACTCAAAATCTGTTTTAAATTGCTGCTGGGCAAAACCTCTCAGAAGACAACTCTGCTAGGCTCCTGTTGGCAAGCATAGCAGCATATCATTAATCATATTAGGAATGGCTCTCTCCCATGGAGTGGATCTTGAGTTGGGCTAGGCATTGGATTGACATTGTCCTAATCTCTGCTTTATCCACTCTATGTTTATCCCTGCATGTCTTAGTCTTATAATCAGGATAAATTTTGGGTCAAAGTTGTTGTGTGGGGATTGGTGCTCTCCTCCCACTACTGGAAGTCTTGTCTAGTTAGAGGGTATCAGAAAAGCACTTAAAGAAATGCCCATTTTTCTTAGTCATCAGGGGAAGGCAAATCAAAAGGACTCTGAGATTACATCTTACACCCATCAGAATGGCTAAGATCAAAAACTCAAGTGAGAGCATATGCTCATGAGGATGTGGAGAGAGAGGAACACTCCTTCATTGCTGGTGGGAGGCAAACTTGTACAACCACTTTAGGAATCAATCTGGCACTTTCTCAGAAAATTGGAAATAGTTCTACCTGAAGACCCAGCTCCGGGGCCTATACTGAAAAGATGCTCCATCATACAACAAGGAAATTTTCTCAACTATGTTTATAGCAGCTTTATTTGTAGGCCCAAAACTGGAAACAGCCTAGATGTCCTTCCACAGAAGAATGGAAAGAAATTATGGTACATTTATACAATGGAAGATGACTTGACTATTAAAAAAAGAAATCATGAAATTTGCAAACAAATGAATGGAACTAGAAAAGTTCATCCTGAGTGAAGTAACCCAGACCAGTAAGACATACATGGTATGTACTCATTTTTAAGTAGATTTTAGCCATAAAGTACAGGATAAGCATACTACAATTTATGGATTTAAAGAAGATAAGTAACAAGGAGGACTCAAGGGAGGATGCATGAATCTCACTCAGAAGGGGAAATAGAACAGAAATATGTAGGGGTTGAAGAGAGGGAAGCAGGTAGGAGAGGGAGTGCATACAGAAATGAGGGTGGACATCAGGCCTGGGGAGAGAGAGCAGGGGTGGTGGGACAGAGAGCCTGCAGACAAAAGAGAAATCGTGGGGAGGAACATGACAAAGCTAGAGACCTAAGTCAACTTAGGCTTCTGGGAGGACATGAAGGGGACGCTAGTTGAGACTCCAATGGAGACTGAAGAGGAAGCCCTCTAACTATTATTTTATTTTAATCATCTTTAGAATAGTGTTTCCCATTGAGTTTAAGGTTTATAACATAGAAAGGAACTCATTTTTGGTTCTGTATACTTGACCAGGATGTCTTAGGTTCTAAGGAAGAGCCCACTTCTATCATTTTGTTAAACAATCATACTGTCAAGCATACTTCAAAATACTCAACTTTACACCTACCCATTAGTTCTGGATCCTTCTTTTATCAGAGTAGCTCCTTGCTTCAGCAGTCTGTGGTTAATGAAGAACTAAGTAATTGGCCAAAGTACCTAGATTGAGTAATGGTGACAAGCTCTACCCCAACTACAACAGCTATAGAAATATCATAAAGAATATGAGCCAAGATGGGAAATGTTTAACAAACACTGCTATCTGGACATGACATGGCCCTCAAGGGAACTCACAGCAGCCATGCTTATCTGCATAAGGCTTGCAAAAGACTCAGTTCATCCACATCTCATCATGGATGATGGAAGGGTCTACGATGCGCCACCCTTCACATATTCACTACTGGCAATCAATGCATGTTGGGAGAGGGTGTCATTTTCTTCAGTGATATAGCTAAAGTTAAGCTGCCCTTGCTCTGTGGAAAAACTATTGGCCACACTCAAGCAAGTAACTCTGTAGTCAGTGGGTCACTTATTTGTGGGGACCCATGCCAAATTCTGCCATGTCAGAAATCCTGTGCTTAGGCTGTATGCTGTGACCTTCGAGTTGCTGACCTTTACCTCACCAGGAGGTCTTGTGTTCTAGGCCATCCTTGGACTATTTACCTTTGAAAGAAGTAGAGAAGTCTCAACTTGGAACCACCCAGAGGATCTAGGAAGTTCTTACAAGGAACTACTCCGAGAACTAGGAAGTTCTACAGGGAGTGGTTTAGGCTATTGCATTTTTGCCCCGGGGCTAGGGTGAGTGAGATAAGAATAGATCCTATTGACCTTGCTCTATATATGTTCCTGCTAGTCGGCAATAAAGTGAATCTTGATCAGAAATGTCCTGACTTGATCCATTATTTCTCGCGTCTCTGTATCCTACTTTCAATCCCCACTCCCTCTTTCAGGGGAACCCTGATACGGTTTTTCCTGAGGGATGGGACCTGATACTTATTGTAGAAGACAGGAATGGAGAAGGAAGGAGTCATGAAGAAGGGTGCTAGTGGTACAAAGCAAGGGACCAGGGACAAGAATAAGATGTGAAAATATAAAATCAGCAAAATTGGCTTTACAACAATAAAACATTCGTTGGGTAATAAAATTACTTAATATTAAAAATATATATAAATCTGCATTCTGTTTTAAGAATTAGTAACTATAATGTACTTTAAAAAATAAAAGCAAGTTGCTTGAATGTTTAAGGTTACAATACCCAAAGAAAAATAATCTTACCTTTTTGTATGCTGGTACTACGAAGTGACTTATATGAAATTTCACATTCCTGGGATATGCTGATGTCATCTACAGCAACAGTAGCATTTGATGACAGAACAGTAGCTTCTAAAATTAACTGTTATTGCAGAAAATAAGGTTATTAAAAATATACTATAGAAGTAAAACCTTAAGATAATTTTCTTTCAATCTAGAAACTCATTAACACCTGTTCAATTTTTCAATCTAATTTTAGGAAATTGTTGTGACCTGAGCATTCAAATTATAAAGTTACAGAGTCATAGCTGCTTTGACAGCCTCTTATATAACCCTAATATGCTAGGTAACCTTGTATAAGTTGAAAGTTGCAACATTCATCACCAGTGAAGGGCATATTTCCCATTGGACCTATTAAGAGTCATATGCATTTAAAATGGGCTCTTCAGGGTAATCAACTGTGTGGTTTACAATTCAATTTAATTGAGATATAAATTCATTATAATGCTTTGGCTAGAGTGATTCCTTTTCACATCTGAATATTTAAATATACATATATATTATATATAAATATAGGAACACACTTGTATGTGATAAAGATACAATCATTATCTACGTAAAACTTCATTATATTCATTTACTTAAGCACCAGGAGGCATCTATTTATTTTCACTCCAAAACTCTGAATGGTGGCTTGGCATACTTTCGTTTTCTTTCCTATTAGTCACTCATTATTACATGTTTATTCTACTACAAAAGGGAAGGAACGATTGAGAGAGAAAAACAGAGAAGTGGAGAAGATAAGGAGAGGAAGAAGGCTGGAAAAGATATGAAGGGAAGAGGAAAGGAGAATGACACAGGGAAGAGAGAGAAAGTGAGAGGAGGGGAGAAGAGGATGAAGAGGAGAGAGACAGAGGTGGAGTATTTCAGAGTCCTAAGGAGGCAGCTAAATGATACAGTCTTTGCACACACATTTTAGCTATAGCTTTGTCTTATCACTGAGAATATGTAATATCAAGAGAGTAACACTTTACTTATGTTAAGGCTCAAAACCTGCTTCCGCCCCCTCTGGCATTTGAGACATCATTCTGACAGTGTTGCCTTTACATTTGGTCACTAGCTGTATGGAAATCTTGAAGTTACCTCTCTTAAAAATAGGTCACACTATCACAATGCGACAGATGACCTGCTCCATAACTGAAAGAAAGATCCCTACGTAGAAGAGCCAAAAAGAACCTGAATAATGAGGCTTGGTGAAGTTCCTTTTTAACTTATCTGCATTACATGACATATTTTTGTTCAACCATATATTTCTGTTTATCTGCCCTTACTCGTTGAACCCATGCATTTAAAAGGGGTGATTTTAGATCTTTGTGGCCTTTGTGAAATCAAACTTGATAGGCACTTTTGTTCCAATTTGCTTTTATTATCCTAATTTTGTGATCATATGCATCACAAAATTAGGTTAAACCCTGATGATAATTGAGACTGCAACCCAACCAAAAGCAAGGGATGCTGGACGTGATGCTGGAAACCTTTGGGCATTAAGGGCGTATAAGATTTTAGACAACAACCAATTAACAGGATAATAAATGGAAAAGAATAAATTGGATGAGTTAGCACAATCTTAATAGAGTCTAATTGAACGATGTTATTTAAAAGAAAAATAGCCTAGAATAAATAAGTATGCAATTTCTCTCCACTTACAACTGACATTCACATATTTTAATGTTGCTTTTGTTAGTGGACACATATTCCCTTTGGCATACTATTTTTATTATTTACTTTTTCCATCTTAGTTACCTTTCTATTACTGTGATAAGAAATTATAACCAAGACAACTCATAGGACAAAGAGCTTATTGGGGCTTACAGTTTTCAGAAGGTTAGAGTCCCTGACCATCATGACAGAGAGCATGGCAACAGGCAGTCTTCACTTATCAGGAGATTGGGATACATGTGAGGGCATCCTACTGAGACTCTAGGTAAGAGAAATATAGGTGATGAGAAAAAAAAAAAAAGGACCCAGAGGGTCCTAGAAACCTACAAGATCCTTATGATGGGAGGATCTGGGCCTAGAGATTCTGCTGAAACTATGGCACCAAACAACGACAATAAGTGCAGTAAACATCGAACCCCTACCCAGATCTAGCCAATGGACAGGACATTTTCCACAGCTGAGTGGAGAGCAGGAACTAAATTTCACACAAACTCTGGTGCCCCATATTTGACCACAGCCCCTTGATGGTGAGGCCCGGTGGCACTCAGAGGAAGGATAACAAGATATCAACAGGAGACTTGATACCCTGTGATCATTTAGCAGGGAAGGAGGTCCCCCTCAGTCACAGACATTGGGGAGGGGGATAGGGTGAAAGCAGGAGGAAGGGAGGAATCGGAGGAAACAAAGGATATGATAATAATTGAGATGTAACATGAATAAATTAATAAAAAAGAAAGAAACCTACACGAAGAACATCTTGATGGGTAGAATGGGGCCCAGGAGGCTCTCCTCAAACTATTGCACTAACCAAGGACAATACAAGTAATAAACATTGAACCCCTACTCTGATCTACCCAAAGGACAAGACATTCTCCACAGTTACATGGAGAGCGGGGACTGACTCTGAAATGAACTCTGCTGTCCCATATCTGACCACCTCCCCTTGGTAGGGAGGCCTGATGGTACTCAAAGAAAGAACAAGCAGGCTACCAAGATGGCACTTGATAGCCTATGACCATATAGTGGGGGAGAAGTGACCCTTGGTCTTAGACCTAGGGGAGGGGAATAGGGTGAAAGCAGGAGGGAGAGAGGTATGGGAGGATACAAGTGATGGAATAACAATTGAGTTGTAATATGAATACATTAATAAAATTAAAATTAAAAAAAAAAACTCAAAACCCAATCCCTATGACACACCTCCTCCAACCAGGCCACACCTCCTACTCCTTCCCAAACAGTACTACTGATCAGGGACCAAGTATCCTAATACATGAACGGCATATGTGTTAAATCCATCTCTCTCCATTTACACTGAACACTCACAGGTTTAATGTTGCTCTTGATAGTGGATGCATATTTCCTATGGAAAATGTCCTCTTTAACATACTGTTTGTCTCTTCGAGCTAATATGGGAAGACCCTCAGCATATGTTACTTATTTTAAAATTTTACAGAAAAACCAAGAGGATGAAATTATGTAACAGTTTTGTTTCTAGGTATGTTTGATAAACAAACACATACACAAGCAATCAATAAGTAGAATGGATCAGAAGATAAACTAAGGCAGTATGTTTGAATCAATAGATGGTGGTAGATGATAACAGTGAGGAAGACTGGGTGTTTTATTTGCAGGTTTTGGTATTTTACCATGTGATACATAAAATTTGAATCATCTGCAAAGTTCTGATTGTACTCGGCTTTTTTAAAAGCTTGGCTAAGAAATCTGGCTTTCACACAAGAGGCAGAAAATAATGGTGCTGATTTTAGAAAAGAGGTTTTGCATAATAAATACAAGCACTGTAATTTAGAAAATGTTAAAACTATTAACTAATTATACTTCCTTTGTGGCAACTTTAAACTTGAAAATTCCCTTTTTATATTTAACTGTTATATATCATCGGTAAGCTGCATATATATTGACAATATGCACTGGTAATATCAATTAAAATTAAATGTATAATTCTTCCTGTCCACCAGGAGATATTTATCAACATAGAAAAGGCAGAAGGTTGGGGGTATGATTCTGTTCCTGAAGAGAAATGTGTTTTTATTCTGTAGATGTAGCCGGTGGGTCCTGGCTAGAGGTAAGGAAGAAGAGTGACAAACTACATCCTGAACATTTGGATATTTCACTCTGGCAAAACAAAAACCCCAGGTGATTCACTAATATTATCAAAATTTACTTTTAAACTTACCTCAAAATTCAAAGAAAACTGAAATTCAGTCATTTTCAACCCCATTTCTTTACTGCTATGTAATTCAAGAGCACATACTGAAAGATTACAAGGAAGGCTGGAGAGATGTTTCAGAGGTTAAGAGCACTTCTGCCCTTCCAGAGGACCTGGGTTCAATTCCCAGCACCCACATGGCAGCTCATAACTATTCAAAACTCCAAGATCTGGCATCTTCATGCAAATACACATGCAGGAAAAACACCAATACACAAAAAATACAAATAAGAAAAAATTTAAAAGAAAGATTACAATGGTGCTATTAATTAAAAATCAATCACTTCTATCTTCCCGTGACTAGGATGGGGGGGGCTCCTCCCCCACTGTCTGACCACAGCCTATCAGGTCTCAGTGAGAGGATAACAATCAGGATGTAAGATAAATAAATTGTAACAAATAAAAAATATATTGCTCACTTTTATAAAATGATTCCTTAATCCTACAATGCATAACTATAAATAATAATCAGCTCATGTCTATTTTTATGTTATAAAAATTTTTGGCATTTTATATGCAGGTACATGTTTGCCATGACACATTTGGGGGAGTCAAAGGATAATGTTTCTGAGTCAATTTACAACTTCCAATCTGTGGGAATTAAACTCAAGTCCTCAAGTTTGTCAGGGTGTGCCTTTTTCACTGAGCCATCTCACCTACCCATTAATTTTAATCACTTGTTTTTATCAAGCAGGTCTTTTGTGTTGTGATTGAAAGTTCATACCTTTAGGAACTACAAGACCTTTAATTAACAAGTGTGGAACAGTTTATTTGGAATAAATGTTTCAACAATGAAAAAAGGGAAGCTAAAAAATTCTGTTTAAAAGATCCTCATGTAATCTTAAAACTCGGCTTTTTAATTAAATGTAAATGAACTTCCTCTTAAAAATTATCTTAAAACCTTGTTGATTTTGTTTTATTAAATTATAATAATACTGAAAACCACAAAATTTCTTGCTTCTACAAATTATAACTCATAAATGTTGTTAAGATTCAAATGATTATATATCAACAAACCTAGAAGCATTCTCAGAGAAAAAATAAAGCATAACATTTCTTCCTACTATGTTACATAAAACAACATGAAGCAAATGAATGACTGAACTAACAAGAAATAGAATTTGTTAGAAGTAAAATGAAACTAGACTGTGGGAGGAGCCATATTTTCCGTAGAATTTACTATATAGAGGACACAATCCATAGTTTAAAGCTTGTGAACATGTCACAGGTTTTGTATTCATTTTAAAGTGAAAGAAAAAGAAGCTTTGAAAAGTAACTGGCTATATGCCAAAGAGCCATGGGAAAGAATGTGTAGCCTTAGCCATTTTTCATTGCAATTAAACAATATTGCACCATCTCATGAAGCATTGAGGTCTCTGTTGGCTAACAGATGGTTCACACCAAAGCTACTGATCAACTCAAGGTTTCCTGAGGTCCTAGACAGATAAGCCCGAGGGCGCAGCAGCTTTATGTGTGCTCTAAATCTGACCATCCCCTAACTCTTCTGGTAGGTGATGCAATTGTTTTTGATTAATAACAATAACTCTGATAGAGAACGTACATCAAATCACTCCTTGTAGAAAATATAAAAGAGACATTTTCAGACAAACCTAAAATGGGAACTTACATATTAGACCAGTAAGAAATCAAGGAATAGTGCTCAAACAAAATAACGCTTTTAGATATTAGAATTTAGAAGAAAAATTACAAAACAAAATTGCAAAGTGCAAGAATTTCTTTTTGTGGAAACAGCTCAGCATAGCAGCTGAACATGAACAGACCAAGTTAAAACAGATTGGAAAGAATATAATTAACTAGTTGACTAAAATTCTTCCAATTCTTCTAGCCAGGTGATGGAGAGATTCCTGAAAGGCTGTTAAATTAATTTTCTTACAGAATCAACAGAAAGCCTAATCCTTTCCCAGCAGGAGAACGAAAGTCCTAGCAACCCAGCGTGATTATATCCTAGGAAACTCAAAGCAATTTGTTCCCTGTTATGGTCTCCAATTCACATCAAAGCACCACTCTGCATCCAAATTTCATGGTTAAAATGAAATACATAGGTCTCACAATCCAGGACCTCTCTTGTTGCCTTTGTTTAGACTGGATTAGATTGCCCTAAATAAATAGGTTCAGAGCTTAACCATATGGATCCAGTGATGAAACCAAACCAAGGCCACCCTTAAATGATGCAACCTTGGAGTGTTTCTAAAATACTCACTTAAAATATATTCAGATTTAAGCTCTAGATAGAATATCCAT
This sequence comes from Acomys russatus, assembly GCF_903995435.1. NCBI lineage: Eukaryota > Metazoa > Chordata > Mammalia > Rodentia > Muridae > Acomys > Acomys russatus. The sequence goes on from NC_067145.1 coordinate 47,758,347, forward strand.
GAGTACAATATCATCTTTATGTGTTGTTAATATGTGAGCGTGTATATAGAATCTTCATGTATAATTTCAGGATTTAAAACATATGCTTAGTGAAATCTGATAAATAACCAATATAATATCAGCATTTTTCTGGTATAGGTAAAAATATAAAAGGTACAAACTAGACCAAAACTATCTTTTTGAACAATTACTGTCAATGTATACACAAATAAAGTGCTGACATTTACTTAAGGTATGATTTCCTATGTGTTTCTTTCTTTCCTTATTATTGTCTATATGCACTTAATAATTGTATGTCATATCGCTGTAGTAAATAAATTGTTTATAGCATATAAGTGTGCATACTTTAAATAATATACGTATGAGTACACAAAATCTAAACTGATCCACATATGAAAGTTAGTATAATTCCATAATTTCTATCCAAAGTCTATAGGGGCCAGATAGGTTCAGGATCTGTATGGTTTGGACTTAAGATTGTTAGTATAGCCTATATGTTGTTTATTAGTGTTATCACTATGGGAGATAAGCACAACAGAGTACATATAACTCATAGTTAAATAAATTGTCCAAGGACTTCGCGTTGATGCATATCACGTAAGGTTCTTAACTCTCAATTAATTTTCAAAAGAATACTGCTTCCCAAGTTTAATTTAAGGAATTTCTAATTTGAGATTATAGATGGACAATAATAAAATGTGGTGGTAAAGGTTAGGGTATTCCCCCCTTTGTTTCTTTTTACTTGTCTATATTGTCTAAAGCAAATGTATGCTACAGTGAGCATGTAAAAGGATTAACGAAAGACATGAAAGTGCAGAGCAGGATACCTGCCTGGTCGTGGGCAAATTAAACATGTATGAGGCTCAGAGGAAGCCCAGTGTCAAGGATGGTTGGAAAGAAAAGGCAAAACACACTGCTAAGTCACACCTATGGGACAGAGATCAGCAGGCCAGGGTCATGGGAGAAGTCATCAGAGTCTGAGGTCACCACAGTACACACCAGCACAAAACCACTGGCCAATCTACAACCCATCAGTCTGCATACCAGGGCAAATCCAAAACTCAAACCCAAAACAAATAATATTAAAAAGAATAAAGTCTACACTTTGTTGACTTGAGTCAACAGTGGAGGAGAACTTCCAGTCACGGAGAGGCACAGCGGGCACTCCAGTTCACAGTATCTCTCAGACAGCTGGACCTGTCAACCGCTACTCTTTTTTCTCCCCAGTGTCAGTCAATAACAGACTCTGAAAGGTTGTTTCCGTGAGTTTCTGTCTAAATAAACATGAATATTTTGAAGCTATTGAATGTATAATACAAACACTAGAGACAAAGAATAAATTGTCATTTTCTTGTCCTGTCACAGGCAATGGTGACTAATACTGAGATGGATCCATGGGTGATCTTTGTATCAAACATTTACCCCAACAGGAGTCATCAGAAGTTTTATTCATTAAATGTTGGCACTGAACCAGGACACGTTTTCTTGCTGTAGAGAATTCTAATTATTGAATCTGGAGTTTTGAGCAAAAGGACTTTCCCCTTGCAAATTACGAAGGAATCCTGATATCTGTTCCATACCCATCATTCTCATGCAATATGGAAGCAACAGCTACCACAGCAATGATAATAGCTGCCTTGTGCAAGTTACTCAGTGCTAGATTTCTTTACATGTATCTACAAGTCTTTAGTCCTTATAATACTGTTATAAAGTGAATAGTCATAAAAGTGGATGCTTGTCCCATATTCCTGCTGTGTTTACTGGGAGTAAGAGCCCTGGAATAGCACTGCGGCCACCCGAGGTGGCTCTTTCTGATGAAGAGAACACCATTTAACTAAGGAGGGATGGTAGAAGGATGTACTGAGCAGGCGCAACTTTCCACTTCACCCTTTATTCAAGCTTCATGTTGCAGGGGAATCGGTTGCTTTCCAGGAGTGTGGTTAGTGTTAAATTTCAAATTGACAGGCTCTTGAATAACCTGGGAGAAAGGACTCTGGGCGTACCTGTGGGGGTTTATCTTGAGTAAGTTATTTAGACTTGGAAGACCTATCCTCCATGTGGACAAATCTTTCAAGTAGACAAGACCATTCCCTGGGCAGGGATCCTGAGCAGTATAAAACGGAGAAAACAATCTAAGCAGCTTGCATTCATGTCTCTCTACTTTTTCATTGCAGAAGCAGTGTGACCAGCTCCTTCAGGTTCCTGCCTGGCACGGCGACTTCCCTAGCATTTCAGTATAATCTGGGGCCGTGAATCAAAATAATTTATTTCTCCTTTAAGTTGCTTTTTTCAGTTTATTTTATCACAGCAACAGGAAATCAAACTAAGATACATGCATTCTGATATTATTTATTGCCAAGGACAAAAGGCTGCTGCTGTGGTGAAAGCCCAGAGTTTCTTCAGCAATCAGTTACTATCTGGGTACGATTGAGTCTGAGTGCAAGTCCTATTTTAAACATACAGCTGTAGAATTTAATAGCATCTGCAACAAAACGCTTTGTTTCTGTTTGATATTATCTTAACTGATTGTGAGGCAAACAGTACATGAACAGGTAGTATTTATCAACTCTAGCGCCAAGAATCAACCTCCATACCACACAAATAGGAGAATCAGAAGTTTAGAGGCTTAAACAAGTTTCTTATACTCATATATATGGGTTTGGAACCAAGATTCCTAACTACACAGCCACCATCTTCACTGTGATCCCCTTACTATTCAGCCTCCTCGGAAGTACTTCGCTTATCATCACTATAGTGATGCCCTATAGATGATCTCTCAGATGAGTAAACAGAAAGATACCAGACAATATTTGCAGTTAGCAAGGTCAACGAGCAGCTACTCAGAGCCCCGACACTGAGGTAATGTCTTTTCAATACCCCATCTTTTGATCTAGTTTCTAAAATGGCATCATAGAGAAGGAAGTCACAGTCCAGAAAGGGGGAACTGCCGCATCCACTAGAGTGCGCTCTAGTCACCTGCTTTTATGATTGAACAATGTAGCTATACCAAGGTTTAACATCCTTGCGTTATTAGATCAGAGCAAAGGGAGCAAATGAAGGCACAATCCAAATGACTTTTCTTTACCTCAGATATGCCAAGTCACTTAGGAAAATACACCTTTTCATTATTTTTGACATCATATATGTATCCAATGAACTGTGGTTATACTCTTTCTCCTTACTCTGTATTATCACTTTCTCTATCAACTCCATCTTATTAACTCCATGCCCAATACAGAGAAAGTGAAAGTCCATTCCCTTCAACAATTTAACTCGCTACCTGCCTGAGAAAATAGGCACCTCTCTCTTTTATCCACAATGGATGCTGAAGGATCCATTCTTGTTTAGGGACCCATAGCAGCGGTGTGTCATGGTGGCATCTAAGGGGCAGTGTTTCATGGCACTCTTCCTCACCTTCCAGCTTTAAAATTCTTTCCAGACTTCTCTCAGCCACCTGATGTAAGTTTTATTTCTGATAGTTGGCTATACTTCCATACATAATTCTGAGGCATTAGGTCAAAGTAATTATCTTCTTGCCCCTGAACACTAACATGCTTGCCTGATTAATACAGTAAATATTCAGTGGATATGCTTCTTTGTTGTGTGAAATGATTAGCATGGACTACATACCTTCTGGTGTGATGCATTAATTCCTTACATGCTTACCTGGAAAGGAAGAGAAGATTCTCCAGCTTTTTCATGGAGAACAATCTCTGCTTGGCTCCACCGAGATCCCATGACTTGGGTCACTTCACTCTGCTTTAGCAAACTGCCATCTAATGATGTTCTTGTGAAAACAGAGAGACGGGAATGCTCTGATAAACGATACCAAAACCGCACCTGTAGAGAAACACTTGGAATTACCATAATTTCTGGCATATAAAATGACTTTTTAACACCCCCAAAATCTGTGCCAAACTCATGGGTTGTCTTATATGCTGCTGGGTACTTACCAATGATATGTCCAGTGCATATCATTGGGGGAGCCTCACTGTTTCCTGTTCTGTGTGGGGAGTATGAATCAGGAAAGAGCAAGCTGCACACCACTTCCTGTACCTAAGGAGGAGGACGTGAGCGTGGTTTGGCTCTCCATGAGAGCACACCCATTCAACTCCAAGGGCGGCCACACCTTAGCCACCTCCCCTTGGAGGCACTCAAAGAAAGAATAAGCAGGCTACCAAGATGAGACTTGATAGCCTATGACCATATAAGGGACGGAGGTCCCCCTTGGTCTTAGACCTAGGGGCGGGGAATAGGGTGAAAGCGGGAGGGAGGGAGGGATGGGAGGATACAAGTGATGGGATAACAATGAGTTGTAATCTGAATAAATTAATAAAATTAAATTTTAATTTAAAAAAAGGAGCAGTGTAGACTGGTATTGGCTATCTGTCAGTATGTACTAAAGAGCCTGGCAGTAGTTGCTCTGCCTGCAAATAGAAACATGCTGCACAGAGTGTGTGTTGGAAGAGGGGTAGTGTTATATGGCAAGTATATTCCACATTCTATATTTTAACTGAAAAAGCTGGAGGTCGTCTTATATGCCCTTCTCATTTGACTATCTAGTGTGTTTTATCTATAACTTAAAATCAATAGGGTGACAGATGCCGTTGCCAAATTGCTCTAATGCTCATTCATAAATGGATATCTTTCCCAAATCCCTCCCCTCAGGATTCAGGGAAACCTGGAAAAGGAAAAAGTGTAATAACCACAGAGAAAAAAGAAACCAAGAAAATAGCTCTCTAAATCAACATCACCAAAGTGCCCATGAGCTCACAGAGACTAAGGCAGCCTATATAGTACTCACATGGAATGCTAGAGCTGAATGAAGTTGATATATGCCCACATTGCTGACCCAGAAGCCATTTCCACTTGAAAATCACTTGTAAAATACAATTTAGTTTCCTTTAATGGGGGAGGGGTCTCAATACGGAAACTAACTCCTCTTGCAGGTAGACTACGGCCAACAGAAAACAAACTGAATGGCATTTTGGAGGTTCCATGTTTCATAATGTGTGTCAGGACTTTTATTTTTTATTTTTATTTTGATATATTTTATTCAGAGATTTTGTTCTTTTTATCCTACAGGTTCTCTGGGTGTATATTATGGCTTTCCAGTTTGGTGGGTTTATGGGATGAGTGGGTTGCTGGGCCCATGTCTGTTTCTTGTGCCTTTTCTTGGGCTCTTCTCCTTCTGTTTGTTTGTTTTGTCCTATTTCAATGTGTTGGCTTTTATTTTGTCATATTAGGTTATATTATACTATTAATTATTATATTATTTATTATTATCCTTTAGAAACCTATTTGTTTTGAAAGAGAGACAGAAAACAGGTGGATCTGGATGAGCGGGGAGGGGAATGGGAAGGAAGTGAGAGGAGTGGAGGGACAGGAAACTGTAATTGGGATAGATTATGTGAGAAAAATTCTGTTTTCAATAACAGAAAAACAGAAAATAATAGGCCAGCAAGTTGGCTTCGAGAGTAAGGCTCTTGCAGTCAATACCTATGTTTAATAGTCATGACCAACTCATGCAAGTTGTCCTCTGACCTTCATACACCTGCATGCACACCTCCTCTAAGTACATATATTAATTCCTTTTAGAAATAAAATTTAAATATCCCAGAATACTTCAATAATATACATGACATTGATTTTTTTCTTCCCTTAGAAAAAAATTCTGGGCACATGTGTTTTTAACATTTGTCAAAACTGTATTAATAATAGGATAAAAATGTGCTGCAACAAAGTAAGTTTGAGGATATTATCTTTGCCACTGTAGTCATGTGTCCTCCACCCTATCCTCTATGTTGTACAAATTGTGATTCAAATTTACCACATTCGAAATAATTATGAATGCTATTTTATGTTCAAATCCCAAGTGAGTAAATACTTTCTCTAAAAATAAGTGGTTTCAATACAGCAAAAGTATAACAAATAAGTTCATTAAATTTTTCTGTTATTATTGATAAACTTGAATGTTCATAGCCAACTATTCATTAATAATTCAAGGCATATAAAATATCCTTAAGGATGCTATATAAATGTGAACATTTTATTCCTTAGTTGTCTTTAATGATGAGAGCATCTAAGAGGCTGTAGCTTAACTAATGTACTAAATAGAATAAAGGGAGTTTTCTACTTGCTCCTAACATCAGTAACTCTACCATGAACTTCAGCACTCCCTTGTTCTACCAATACTTACTAGGCACTTTCTCAGGACCTGGCACTGTGTACGGAAAAGATTAATCCATTCAGTTTGGGGATGATACATTCTGTATAATATTTTTCCACAAAATACTAGTTTGAGGCACAGTGATCTTTCATCCTACCCATTGTCATATAGAGAAAACTAAGGCTGTAGAGACATCCTAAAGAAAAATGAAACATTCAAGGAGGTAGCTGTTAAGATGGTAAGAAAAAGATGTATTTTTCATGCCCTGTTTAAATTCTTCAGTTTGAAACGCTAACCACTCTGTGTCCCAATTTGACATTATTTTCCTGTGTAAATGCAATGACCACTACCTGATCAAAACATCCTTTTTGACTCTCCATTTCATCTTAGATTTTGTTGCCATGCTTACCTAAGTTCAGACCTTGACAGGTAAATTAGAAATGGAAAGTCAAAGGGAAGTGTTTAATTAAATACCACAGACAGCAAGGGCTCCTTCCTCAGTGGCAATTAAATTTTAGATCCCTGCAGTAAGTCTCACCATGTTCCCAGGTTGTGAATAAGCAAATAGCTTCAAACCTGGTTGTGCCGGACATGCTCATAGCCCATCAGTATTTTGAGCTGTCAAGCTGTCACTCAGCTCTTCACTAGTGTGAAGTTATTTTAATAGTTACTAAACATAAATGCCAAGGAGATCCATATTCAACAGAAGAGGAGCATGTATGTTATATTTAAGAGAATTTGCATTGTAGAGACTTAAATCCTTCATCCCAGCATAGATCAAGAAACCTTCCAAAGACTTTTCATATTTAGTACTGTTAAGGGAGAAGTAATTTAACTCAGCATTATACAGCTGAGGTTTCAAATAGATCCTAAATCAAGCGTGAAAAGCCGAAGGCTCTCAGTTGGGTATACATTCAATGGCAGGTCACTAAGCTTTCAAGCCAAAATCATGAGGCATGTTGAAATTCCTTGCAGTCCCATTACGGCAATGTTTGTATAGGAGGTATTCAGTCAGCATACTGAGAGACAAAAAGGGAATACATGGGCTGTTCATGCGGCTTTAGTTTCAGTAAAAATTTAGAGAAAAGGGAGATTGGAGAAGGCGTGAAGGAATAAGGGGAACCAGACAGAAGAAGAGAGGAAAGAATCTGTATCAGATAATGCATAGGATCTTGGATGTCCTTAGGAATCCAGAATATTCCGTGGGAGTTGGTGAAGATAAGGGACATGAGGCTGCATGTGTAATAATAAAGGCACAACACAGTGTAGATGTGTAAAGCTAAACTGAAGCACAGCAAAGAGGAAAGCTCAGTGTCTCAGTGACACTCACCGTCCTAAGTGCTTAACAGCGATGGCCTAATGATCACATACTGAGCCTCACACAGGAAATTTCCCATCATAGGAGAACATCGCTTCAAACAACACTGCAGAGAATGTTTAAAACTGTACCATTAAATATAGTTGACTACAATACTAATATGAGAGCTGACTTTTTGTGATATTTTAAGCACTAAGGCCACCAAGAAATAGAAATAGCATTTTTGAGACTAGCTCATGCTACATAGAGAACCTTCCTTAAAAAAAAAAAAAAAAAAAAAAACCCTATGGAACAATAACTTCACTGAAACGGAGAGAGAAAATTTAAACTCAATGTATTTTATTCTCTATAACTGTATTGTGATATTTATTTGAATATGAATCTTAAGCTTGGTACTCTGGCATATACCTATTATTCTAGCACTCAGGAGGCAGGATGATCAAGAGTTCAAGATTATCCTAAACTACAGAGTGAGATAAAGGTCAGTGAGGTCTACATGAGATAATGTTTCCAAAAGAGGGGAGGAGGTGGAAAGATGGCTTGGTGGTTAAGAACACTGACTGTTTTTCCAGAGGACCCAAATTTGATTAGCAGTGTCCACATGGCAGCTCCCAAACATCTGTAGTTCCAGTTCCAGAGAATCTGATACCTTTGTTTGGCCTCTATGAGAACCAGGCAGGCATGTGGTCTAGATATATACATGCAGGCAAAATACCCATACATAATTTTATTTTACACATGAAAAGTTATAAGCAAGAAAACATCCATAAGCACAAACATAGGCAATTTAGTACAAAGGGAAGACTCCTTTTCAGGTGACTGACACCAGCAATCCAGAAAGCCAGAGCTAGTGACTCCGCTACGTAAGTTGCTAGACAACACCTATGTACTTTACTTAGAATTTAAAGACATTTCCTTGATATTCATGTTTTCTTTTTCATTGGAGTTTAACTTAGCTTCTTTCAGAAACTTGCCTCAAATTCTCACCTTCTTTCCTCATATCTCACAGTCTTAGTTTCATTTTTATTTTCTGTGTTGGTTTGAATGAAAATATCCCCCATGGGATCTGGCATCTGGACACTTGGGTCACCAGTCGATGGCACTGTTTGGGGAGGTTTGGAGGTGACAACCTTACTGGTGGGGGGGGTGTCACCGGAGGTTTTGAGACATCAAAACCTCACACCACTTCCAGGTCACTACGTTTCATACTTGTGATTAAAGATGTAAGCTTTCTGATCCAGCTGCCATGCCTGTTGCTTCTTGCCTCGCCTCTCCACCGCGACAGACTCTCATGCCTCTGGACCATAAGCCCAGATAAACTCTTTTTCTCTCAGTTGCTTTGGTCATGCCATTTCATCACAGCAAGAAGAGCAGATAGCGCACTTCCCTGGCTCAGAGCTGCTCAGCACGGCCGCCTTGTCCTTTCTCAGGTGCATTCCCTACTCACAGCTGCCTCTGCTTTTCTGGCTTCACATCAGACTATACATCTTGTTTGTTCTTCTTTTTGTCACACCTGCTATATATTTCAGCACCAAGATTAAGAAAATGAACATCTGAGTGACAGGGATAATATTTAAAATATAAGAACAGACAAAAGCAAAGACGTATAGGTTCTCTAAATGCCACTAGGAATAGTTACCCTGAGAAGATCATTACTCTGTACGTACACATCATCCCCCCACCCTATGGAAACTGTACAGGTCCTGATGTCATTATAGTTATTCCTAGTATTCGGTCTCTGGACAGGCCTAAGTGAGAGTTTAGCATGACCAGTAGCTGAGAGGCTGTTCTATTCACTGAAGTCTTTCACCTGAAAATGATATGACTACAAACCTGCTCAACCTGTTCGCCATTGGCTGGCATCATTCAGAACCCAGCAAAAAATACCTAAGCATCAAAACCATGGACAAGAGAGAGATCAGTCTTCTTGCTACACCCCAGAACCACACTTTTATTAACTGTTCTTTGATATGATTTCATCACCTTACTTTTGGAGAAATTTCAAAACTGTCGCTGAGTTTTACAATTATAGTATACCACACTTTCTTGTCATGTTTTACACTGAATCACTCTATCCAGTATAGTTTGGACACTTAACCCTAAGCTAGTAGCACTTTCTGCTACGTAGAAGGAACGTTAGGAGGTGAAGCCAAAGAAATAATGGCACTAGTAGTAGGTTCTTTTTCCCTCTGCCTTCTGTCTACCATGAGGTGAGAGTCAGTTCATCAGCTCAGCCACTCTCCTGCCATTATTTCTGGCTGATGAGCATAAGGCCAGGCAACCATGATGCTGAACTCTTTGAAACCTCAAGGTGAAATAAAGAGTCCTTCATCCCTTTAAGGGACTTCTGCCAGGCATTTTTTCATAGCAGCTGGCCCACTGTCCCTGACAAGCCTCAAGTGTTGTTAAGACAAACACACATTTAGCCTGTTGCTATCAACAACTGGGATTGCCACAGAGTACTGACCCATACCAAACCACAGAGAGAATGTTTACACAGTGTTAAGCATGAGTTCTGAGAGGTGGGGATGTTTGTTTTTTGATGTTTGTTGTTTCCTTTTGTTTCTTGGTTTGGTTTGTCTCTTTGTTGTTATGTTTTGCTTTTGACATCTTTGTCTCTAAAGCATGCGCATCCCAGGTAGGCTGAGAAACCTACGGAGAGTCGGGCTCTGTTGGGATTTTAGTGTGAAAGCCAACCTCCTTCACACCATCTACCTGTGTCCTGGTTTTGTACTATGTATTCCTTAAAAGATAAAAATTTAAATTACGTTCAAATGAAGCCACATTAGAATAACTGCAAAGCAAGCTGGAATGTTAAATTTGAAACTTAAAAATACAAAAAGCTCAAGGTTCATATTATCAAGCTTTCTGTTTTCAACCACAAAAATCCTAAAAGTAAAACAACTGTGGCTTTTGTACAACAACAATTGTGAACTCAGAAAATATTAGTGCTTGCATTAATCTCTTTCATATTTCATATTTCCCAGCTAATTATAACCAGTAACTACATGTCAAATTCAATGAGAAGTAATGGCTTCTGGTCTGCATGTGTTCTGTTTGTCCTACCTCCTATTTGGAGGAAATGTGCCAAGTTTCCACTAATGGCTGAAGTGACTTTAGAAGCTTCTAAATTAAAGTCCACATTGTGAACAATGACAAGCTGCAGGAACAATGTACATGCTGGACCCATGTGTTGACTATATATAAAGAACAAGATACAAGGTAATTCTTACAAAATGACCCTAAATTGTGCTATTCGAAAAGGTGACTCAGAAGAAAGCTCATGTTCCTTTAAAGTCCTTTCAAAAACTACCCTTAATGGTATTAGCCTGATATGACTGTGTAGGGAGAAAATAAGCACATAATTTAATAAAATGGAGGCTTTAATCATATCAAAGTGCCCAACTTGGGTTATTTTATTGCTTTCCTGTATTATTTTATAATGAAGAACATTTGTCCCATAAACAGAACTATTATCAATATGTTCTGAATCAGAGAATCAGCCAGATTCTCCGATTACCTAAGAACATAGGAATTTGGTTTGGTTGCTTACTCTGTAACTTTTATGGAAGTATCATATATTACACTATGCTTAAAAATAAGGACATTTTATACACTGAGAAATAAAACAGAGTGAAAACACCATTTGTATCTCAGGCCACGCATGGCCTTCCTTCCAGTCTCCTACTCGTTTCTAGGCTAAATGTGTTATCAAGCAATTCAAACTCCTCTCCAGCTCAAAGATGTCTGAAATTGAAGAAGATGCACCCAAAAATGAAAACAAAATACTCTGTGAGTCTATAGTGGGTCTTTGAAGCACTTTTCTTTTCTGTAAAAATAAGGGACCCATTACATCACTATCTGAATCCACTGGGGACAAAGCCTTAGTTCTGAAGTCACCCTCTACCATCAGCAATGATGTTCTCACTGAGATCCACCTGAAAAACATCCACAGCAAAGCTACATACTTTACCAAAAACACAGTTTACCCAATAGGAGATGATAAAAACCAGACATCCCAACGACAAACAGCAATTAATGGTCATCAACAAGGATACAGTGAAGAAAACTGCAGGACATCTTCAAAAAGAGCACAATACAATACAACACAACACACACACACACTCACACATGGGTTTTCAGTAACACTCAATGAATCCTAAAAATGTTATACACTCTTAATATTTGTTTCCAAATACATGGAATGAATGTAAAATTAATATATACTATTCCCATGCACTTAATGATTTTTGTGTCTATAACTTAGTGTATGACCTTGAGTTAAAGCTAAGTTATCTTGGAAAGTACTTTTTAAAGTATGGAGAACTGCTTCTGGGGGTTCCTAAGAAAATCTATATCATTCCATCACATAGGGTTTAATTAAAATAAAGGAAAGGTAGAAACATGTTGAGGGCATTTGGATAAGGTGAAAATGGAGGGAGATAAGCAGTGGCTTTAATCTTCATTTCCACAAAGAAATGGGAGAGGGCAAAAGTAAAAGAAAAAAAAAAAAAAAAAACAGTAAGACAACCTATTAAGAGCTCCAGGAGCTTAGACTCAGACTTATCCCAAATTGAAAAGTTTATTCAATTTATACCTAAGGGTAGTAAGAAATCTATTATCCAGGATGTTTGAGGAAATAGCTGCAACCCCATACTTCAAGGCATGAATTTACTGTGCACTTCAGTATTTATCTAGTCATTATTTTCTGATCAGTAAAGACTCAAAAATTGACTAAAATCTTGAGACTTAGTGGTATGCTCAATCTCTGTAAAGGATGGAAAATAAACAAGATGGACACGTGTGATTTAAGAGTTAAGGGTTCTAGAAATACAAAAGGCTAGTAAGTGAATACTGATTGTGTCAGCCACCATTCTTACTGTTATGCCCCAAACACATGATAAATGCAACTTCAGTTCAGAAGGGCTGATTTTGGTTCCTGGTTCAGGTTACTATCCATCGTGAAAGAGATGCCATAGAGCATACGCAGCCTCTATTTGGGGCCAGATCCACTCCACATCAGCAGCTTTCCCTAAAGGAGATCCCACTATATTGGTATCCCCCAGGTCTTGGGTTCTCTTTTCACCTTAGGGCTTCCCATCCTAGCTCCATGCAGGGAAATATTCCTTGCAGGGAATATGATTATGCCTGCCCTGTGCCAGAGGAGTCTCCAGTACCTGACTTTTTTGCTTGTGTAGTGAGGAAAGAGAAAGAGGGACGTTAGTGCTCAGCTTGTTTTTACTTGCATGTGCTTTTAGAACCCCAGTGTATGGGATGGGACCTTCCCCAGCTGGGTAGGTCTTCCCATTTCTGTTAGGCCCTTCCAGAAGCACTATCACAGTCATATCCAAAACTGCATTTTCATGATGGTTCATATCCTATCAAGTTGACCGTAAGCATTAACCACCACACCATACCTTCTATGTGCAGAATACAGGGCAGTATATAATTCAATTTTCATTCATATGGCCATGTATAGGAGGTACACTAATGCTTATCATTTCACCAGGGACCCTATCTCCACAGTCGTCATCAAGCAATATGTACCACAACTGAAAATGGCAAACCAGTGAGTTAAATGCCTGATGGCTGTAAGGGATGCTGTCTTCTCCATTGTGCTGAGATCAAATGAAAATTGTACTGTCTGTTGTGTGTTTGGTAGCATACTGAATACAGACTCTCAATAAATGTAATTTTTCTGTATATATTCATCCTTTCTCATTTTTGTTTGCTTTTTCTCAGCAGGCATTTACCTAACCTACTCAACTTATACTCTTGAGCAAAGCAGGTAGTATTTAGGCAAAGTACATCCACTTTAGATTATTCAAAGGTCCACATGAAAAGAATATAAAGTAATGAAAGCTATAGCAGGCCCCATAAGAAAACAGTGTAAGTGACTTGTTGCAAGGCTATTTAGAAGGATGCTGCATTTCAGGACGAAGCAGCTCCTGGTATATACTCACTTATAAGTGGATATTAGCCCAGCATGGATATCTTCTGAGAGCCTTTGCTCAGTGAGGCATCAAGGCAGATGCTGGGAGTCACTACTGAACTCCAGGTGAGAGGGGTATGGAAGAACAGGGAAATAGAAGGACTCAAAGGGTCTAGGAGGACCACAAGAAGACAATCAAGGCTGGCAGATCTAGACTCAGGGTCCGTGAACCAACTGTTGTACCAAGCAAGGTCAATGCATGTAGTAAACCTAGATCCCCAGTTCACATCTATCCAATGGACATCTCACTCTCCGTGGTTGTGGGGAAAGCGGGGACTGCCCCTGAAATGAACTCTGGTGCCCCCAATTTGACCACTTCCCCTTGGTGGGGAGGCCTAGTGGCACTCAGAAGAAGGTGAAGCAGGTTATCTGGATGAGACCCGATAGTCTGTGGTCATATGGTAGGGGAGGAGGTCCCCTTCTCTCAGAGGTCTAGGGGAGGGGAATAGGACAAAAAAGGGAGGGGGAATGGGAAGATACAAGTGAGGGGATAACAATCTGGAAGTAATCTAAATAAATTACTTAAAAGAAAAAGGAGGAGAAGGAGAAGAAGGAGGAGGAGGAGAAGAAGAAGAAGGAGCATCCTGAAAACAATAAGAAACCTTGGCAGGCATCTGCTATCAATGCAATCTGAATTCAATCACTTATAAGCAACCAATGGCCAAGGGAGGCTCAGAAGAGCTGTTTACCTGGCATGGAGTAGAGGCAGTGGGTGATTTGGTAAGGATAGGACTTCCAACCCCGGCCACTCCAGTGGATTTCTGTGGCCCAAAATAAATAAATGAATCTGGAAAAAGAAACAGAAACAAATGTAAAGTCCTATAGTTAGTTCCTAGCTCTGGTATACCCTTAGCACTTTGCCCCCTTGGTCTCACTTAACTGTCACTCAGGTAAATGTAATCACAGTTTCACTTATTTGCCATTAGGCTCTGTAAATAATCAGAGAATTTCATATGCATGACATTAAATATCTTAAATAAAATTTAATTGATAAAAGATAAACTCTGAATCCAAATTACCTAAACAAACTTTTTTTTTTATTGCTTTAACTCCTGCCATAGAGTTTGAAATCAAATTAAATGAAGCTTCTGAGTTTACAATTAGATATTCAACATGCCCTTAGGAAATTCTCTTGGGAGTTTTATTTTTAAGTCTCTTCAAAATGTACTGAAGGAGAGGAGCGTATGCAATGAGTCTGGTTCCTCTGGGGGCTTACATGTTTGACATTGTTGTCTGTGCTGGAGGGGATGAGAGCTTAATTAAAGATCTAATCTGAACATTAACAAAATAACTGCCTTTAGATTTTAACTGACGTGGATGTACTCACAGCTAACGCACAGGGGACAGCATCTTTTAGCAGCTCAGAATGTTACACACTCTGAACCGCATCAGGGGTAGCATCCTTTAATATTGAAAACTCACACGGAAAGCTATGCCAAACAATGTCGGCTGTCTGATCCTGCCCTTTGACAATCACAAGGCGACAGTCGTAGTGCGACAACCGATGGTCTCTAAGCAACTTATAAAGCCAACTGTGTGACTTGGAAAATACCTCCTTCAGAAAGTAATTGTCCTCGATGCAGATCGATGCTGACTTTAAAAGGGAGTGATTTCATAATCAACATATGCTATTTTATAGAGTCACGCCGACACTTATGCAGACATCCCCACCAGCTCATCTTTTGCAAACCCTACACCTTTTCCAGGCAGTAACCTGGAAATTAGACTGTGCGTGCTCTAAGAATGGAAGGGACTGCTCTCTTAAGGAATATTGGCAAAAACCACAGGCAAACATATGTATATTGAGTACACAAGCAAAAAGTAAATGAGATAAAATTAATCCCAACAAGTTTTGTTAAGGTATGCCTAAAATTGCTGTAGCAGTTGAAATTCAGTCTCTATAATAAAAAAGAATAATCTGATGATCACATGACTATCACAAAAGAAGCTGTAAAACTAATTTGACAAATTTTAACATATATTCATTAAAAATTATTAGTAAATTGTGAATCAAAAGGAATGTTACAGACAACTGGGTTTAACAAGTATGGTACTCTAGGTTGAATTTTTGACATTTCCCTGGTGGTAAGAATAAAACAGGCAGCCAGGTGTGATGGTGCATCCCTTTACTCTCAGCACTCAGGAGGCAGAAGTAGGCAGATCTCTGTGAGTTCAAGGCCAGGCTGGCCTACAAAGACAGTTCCAGGGAAGTCAAGGCTACACAGAGAAATCCTGTCTCAAAAAAAAAAAAAAAAAAAAAAAAAAAAAAAAAAAAAAAAAAACACAAAACAAACAAAGAATAAAACAAGCCCAGCAGCTACTACGTCTACTCAGGAATTCCCAGAGGCCTTATCTGTGCCCTACACAGAAACAGAAAAATTAAAATCTCTATACAAACACACACACACACACACACACACACACACACACACACACACACACGTCATGCATGAACTCACAGAAAATTTAAAATCAAGAAAGAAGAATATAAAATTGTCACTATTTACAGACAGAATAATAGTAGATCTATAGAGAAAAGATAATTGTGAAAGACACTGGGTTCTGGGTTAACAATTTTAAAACAATTACATTTGGGGTTGGAAAGAGATGATACAGAAGTTAAAAGTGCTGACTCTTATTATGAAGGGTCTGCGTTGCCAGCACTCACACTGGTCAGTTCACAGCCATTTGTTACTCCAGTTACATGGATGCACCTTCCTCTTCTGGCCCTCTCAGGAACCCACACTACATGGGTCACACACACACACACACACACACACACACACACAAATTAATCTTTTAAAAAGATCAAATAAATCTGTTATTATATACACAAGGAACAACTAAAAAGAATTTTTAGAGTGTGGCATTTATAAAGGCTGCAAATACCTATAATATATAGCAACGGGTTTTCAAAACCTCTGCATTGATAACTATGAAGGATATAGTGAAATTAAGCGGTATCATCTCAATAAATTGATAACTTTGAAATTTCTTAAAGATTTGCTTTTATTATTTTTCATTATTTGTATGTGCCTCTGTGTGCATATATGCCTGTGCGTACAGGTGCCTGCTGAGGCCAGCGTTTTGGGCTGTCCCTATGGCTAAGAATAATTGGCAGTTGGAAGTCCCCAACATAGGAGCTGGGAATTGAACTTTGGTCTTCTTTAAGAGCAGTATGTGCTCTTAACTGATGAGCCCTCTCTGCAACCTGAAATCTTATGGTGAGACACAAGCATGTGCTATGGAGCATGAAAGAGTGTGAGGCTGTCACTGTGGGGAGATGTATGTACCTGCTGTGAGGAGCAGTGCTCACTCTCCCATTTCCGGTGCCCAAATGCTGTCCTGTAGCAGAACAGGAAGCAAGTTCTACACAGCTACTGTCTCTGAGATTCCTATGTACTGACCTGTGCACTCATGGAAGAACTCCTTGAAAATAAGCACATCAAAAAGTGGTGGATGAGCATTCATTGCCCACAGGTGACAAAGGAATCCCTAACCCACCCATATGAAAATATTATCAGCACTGCACAAAGTGTACAGGAGAAGTGAAAATACACATCAATCAAGACTGAGGCATGTACAGTGCAACTTTTTTCAGTTGACAAGTTAATAAATAAAATGGAATATTACTCAAGTATTAAAAAGAAGGAAATCACTGTTATTATTAGCAAGAACAAATTTCAAATCCATGGTGCTGATTTAAGGAGGACAGAATCCGGAGTCTGCATAGTGTATGAGCTATTTACCTAACACTCTATATACAGACAATAATTTTGGGATATATATCAACAGGTTCATGTGGCTGGATATGGGAGAAGTGTCAACTACAAAGTGACATATGAGAGAATGGAATCATTCTATATTTTGATTTGTTTGGTGGTTACAGATTGTATGTAAGTTTTAAAACTCACAGTGCTATTTACAAAAAAACTGTACTTTCCTATAATTCAACTGTAATTTAACAGAAAGTTACAAGTAATTGATCATAACTTATAATGTGTAGGGATGTCTGTCAGCTACACTCACATACATATTATGTATATATGTATGTGATCTAGGTATGATTCTGTGAATATACACAATTGTAAACGGTGATCTGTGGGCTGTTTGTTTACATGTTTGCACAAAGAAGAAATGAGCAAAGAAACCAGGCAAAAGGAGGGAAGGAAAACCAATAGTTTACTATAAAAACAAACATAAATACCCACAGCACCCAGATACTCTGAGTTTGTAAAACAGTATATAGATATGTACATGTGTGTGAGAAAACATGAGACTGGTTTTAAAAACTGTAACTTATAAACTTAAAGCTTTAAAACAAACTGGACGAGAGCACTGTGTGGCATTATAATTGAGGTTGCCCTGTTCCTGTGAACTTCCATTTCATCACTTCCTTTTTCTTTCTCATCCTGATTCTCCTTCTCATCCTTTTTGGTTTGAAACCACTACTGGGGCAGATTAGGGTCTTAGTGAACAATGCAGCTTGCTACCAAGCCTGAGGTGGATTCCTGAGAAGCACTGATTTCCAAAAATTGTCCTCTCACCTCTCACATCTGACCTGTACGAGTGTATCTCTCTCTCTCTCTCTCCCTCCCTCCCTCCCTCTCTCCTTCCCTCCCTCCCTCCTCCCCCCTCTCTCTCTCACACACACAAACACAGACACAAATACACAGACACACAACATTTATTTTAAAGCAATTGTCACAAAGACGCATTGACACTAGTACTCAGGCCAGCATTGATGCCATCCCAACATTCCTAGTGGAACATATATAGTCAATAGACAGCGCAGTCTGCTTGTGAATCCCAGAATATGGGCAGTAGGGGCCACCTCTGACACAAACCCTTGTGCCTACTCCTTGATCATATCCCCATGGCAGGGCAGCCTTGCCAGGGCCAAATAAGATGCAGGCAGTCCAGATGAAAGTTGATAGGCTGAGGTCAGAAGGTAGAAGAGGAAGGCTCCCCCTTTTCTATTCCAAATCTTTTTTTTTTTTATTAATTTATTTTTGTCACATCTCAATGGTTATCCCATCCCTTGTATCCTCCCATTCTTCCCTCCCTCCCATTTTCCCCTTATTCCCCTCCCCTATGACTGTTCCTGAGGGGGATTACCTCCCCCTGTATATGCTCATAGGGTATCAGGTCTCTTCTTGCTAACCTGCTGTCCTCCCTCTGAGTGCCTCCAGGTCTCCCCCTCCAGGGGACATGGTCAAATGTGAGGCACCAGAGTACATGAGAAAGTCATATCTCACTCTCCACTCAACTGTGGAGAATGTTCTGACCATTGGCTAGATCTGGGAAGGGATTTACAGTTTACTGCCTGTATTGACCTTGGCTGGTGCCTTAGTTTGAGTGGGACCCCTGGGCCCGAATCTGCCTATCATAATGTTCTACTTGTAGGTTTCTAGGACCCTCTGGATCCTTCTACTTTGCTATTCTCCCATGCTTCTCTCATCTAGAGTCCCAATAGGATGTCCTCCCCTCTGTCCCAGTTTCCTGGTAAGTGAAGGCTCTTGTGGGACATGCCCCTTGGGCTAATATGCAGATATAAGTGAGTATATACCATTTGAGTATTTTTGCTTCAGGGTTAACTCACTCATTATGATCATTTCTAGCTCAATCCATTTATTCACAAATTTTGGGAATTCCTTGCTTTTAATACCTGAGTAGTATTCCATAATGTATATGTACCACAGTTTCTTTATCCATTCTTCTACTGAGGGACACAGGCTGTTTCTATGTTCTGGCTATTATGAATAAGGCTGCTATGAACATAGTTGAGCAAATTTTCTTGTTGTGTGCTGGAGCATCTTCTGGGTATATTCCAAGCAGTGGAATATCTGTGTCTTGAGGAAGCCCTATTCCCACTTTTCTGAGATAGCACCAGATAGATTTCCAAAGTGGCTGTACTAGTTTGCATTCCCACCAGCAATGAAGGAGTGTTCCTCTCTCCCCACATCCTCACCAGCATGTGGTGTCGCTTGAATTTTTGATCTTAGCCATTCTGATGGGTGTAAGATGGAATCTCAGAGTTGTTTTGATTTGCATTTCCCTGATGACTAAGGAGGTTGAGCATTTCTTTAAGTGTTTCTCAGCCATTTGATATTCCTCTGTTGAGAATTCTCTGTTTAGTTCCAAGCCCCATTTCTCAATTGGGTTATTTGGTTTGGTGGTGTTTAATTTCTTGAGTTCTTTATATATTTTGGATATTAGACCTTTGTCAGATGTAGGGTTGGTGAAGATCTTTTCCCAGTCTGTAGGCTGTCGCTTTGTTCTCTTGACAGTGTCTCCTGCCTTGCAGAAGCTTCTCAGCCTCATGAGGTCCCATTTATTAATTGTTGACATTAAGGCCTGGGCTGTTGGTGTTCTGTTCAGGAAGTTGTCTCCTGTGCCAATATGTTCCAGGCTCTTCCCCACTTTTTCTTCTAAGTGACTTAGTGTCTCTGGTTTTATGTTGAGGTCCTTAATCCACTTGGATTTGAGTTTTGTGCAATGTGACAAATATGGGTCCAGTTGCATTTTTTTTTACACATAGACATCCAGTTCGACCAGCACCATTTGTTGAAGATGCTATCCTTTTTCCATTGAATGGATTTGGCTTCTTTGTCAAAAATCAAGTGACCATATGTGTGTGGATTCATATCTGGGTCTTCGATTCAATTCCACTGATCAACCAGCCTGTTGCTGTGCCAGTACCATGCTGTTTTAATTACTATTGCTTTATAGTACAGTTTGAGATCAGGTATGGAGATTCCTCTGGAGCACCTTTTATTGTACAAGATTGTTTTAGCTACTCTGTTTTTTTTGTTTTTCCATATGAAGTTCAGAATTGACCTTTCAATGTCTTTAAAAAATTGTGTAGGTATTTTGATAGGGATTGCATTGAATCTGTAGATTGCTTTTGGTAGGATGGCCATTTACACTATGTTAATTCTCCTGATCCTGGAGCAAGGAAGATCATTCCATCTTCTCATGTCATCTTTAATCTCTTTCTTCAGAGTTTTGAAATGTTTTTCAAACAAGTCCTTCACTTGCTTAGTTATAGTAACTCCTAGATATTTTATATTACTTGTGGCTAATGTGAAGGGTGTGGTTTTCCTAATTTCTTCCTCTGCAAGCTTTTCATTTCTGTATAGGAAGGCTACAGACTTTTTTGATTTAATTTTGTATCCAGCTAATTTGCTGAAGGTGCTTATCAGCTGTCGGAGTTCTCTGGTGGAATTTTGTAGGTCACTTATGTACACTATCATATCATCTGCAAACAAGGTTATTTGACTTCCTCCTTTCCCATTTGGATACCCTTGATCTCCTTTTGTTGTCTTATTGCTCTAGCTAGAACTTCGAGTACTATATTGAAGAGATATGAAGAGAGTGGGCAGCCTTGCCTTGTTCCTGATTTTAGAGGAATTTCCTTGAGTATCTCACCATTTACTTTGATTTTGGCTATTGGCTTGCTGTATATAGCCTTTATTATGTTGAGGAAAGTGTCTTGTATCCCCGATCTCTCTAAAACTTTAAACATGAATGGGTGTTGGATTTTATCAAATGCTTTCTCTGCATCTAAAGAGATGATCATGTAGTTTTCTATTTTCAGTTTGTTTATATGGTGGATTACATTGATGGATTTCCGTATATTAAACCATCCCTGCATGCCTGGAATGAAGCCTACTTGGTCATGATGAATGATATCTTTGATGTGTTCCTGTATTTGTTTTGCAAGCATTTTATTTAGTATTTTTGCATCGATGTTCGTAAGAGAAATTGGTCTGAAATTCTCTTTCTTAGTTGAGTCTTTGTGAGGTTTAGGTATCAATGTGACTATGGCCTCATAGAATGAATTTGGTAATGTTCCATCCATTTCTATCTTTTGGAGTAGCTTGAAGAGTATTGGTATTAGCTTGTCCAGGAAGGTCTGGTAGAATTCTGCACTGAAACCATCTGGCCCTGGGCTTTTTTTTGGTTGGGAGACTATCAATGATTGCTTCTATTTCTGTACGGGAAATGGCATCTATTCCAAATCTTTTATCCAGTCCTGTCACCAGATCTCATTTACATAGCTTTCTCCAGCAAATATGATTGGTCATGGTCTTCCATCTGTCTAATAAGTTCTCCATTATCCTCTGGACAATTTTCAGATCCTGGGGTACTTTCTTCTTTTCTATCCTCTACCATATCTAATCATATGCATGTCTCAAACAGAACTGCTATTACTGCTGCCATTCTCTTGAAGATGATTCCCCTCATTCGATCATGTTTCCTGCAGCCCCACCCCCTTGGTTTTTCCACCTCTTCATAGTCCTTGTATCTTCCTTTCTGGCTCCTGTTTTCTTTAAGGAATGCTACACTGGAGAGTCATTCTCAGCTAAGAACTGGCTTCCTCACTGTAACCATCCTCTAAGTCTTAAGCCTTTCAGCATATCTGAATGCAATCCCTTTTTTACCTGATTTAGCTACCAGACTCTGTCTGCTTCAAACCATGCATCTAGCTCAAATTCATGCTGCTGGCTTAATGATTAGCTTATATTAAAGAAAAAGGAGGAGTACATATCAGCTTACAGTGAAAATGGCTACTTCTATATATTTTAAACTTTAAGCTTAAGTCACTGTGTAGTGAGAATTTTGGAGTTTTGATTCCCTTAAAAAGCATGAAATATTATAAGAATATATTTTTGTTTTAATCCCAGGTTGAGGGGTTGTTGGTTATTGTTGGGTTTTGTTGGTTGTTGATGGCTGTTTTGGGTCATGGTTCATTAAGTAAGTATGGTTAGAGAAGAAACAAGAAAAGAAGAAATTAGATATCCTAATGTTAGGTTTGATCTACCTACCCCAAGGAACTCTATGCCTCTCATCAGCAGGAAGTACTCTAACAATAAAATTGCCCCCATCAAACCCCAGACTTTAATCAGGGATCTCTTTCTTTTCCTCTGTATCCTTTTTTCTCTCTTATCTAGTATTGGGGAATTGAAAGAAAAGAGAAAAGAAATGTAGAAGAGTGGAAGAGAGAAGTACCCACAAAGTAGCTAATGCTGGTTACAGTCAAGGTGATAAACAATATTAAACGGCAACTAAGGCTTACTGGACCAATAAGCAAAAAGTTACAATGTCAAGAATATACTGTAGAGTCAACAATGGACCAGCATTATAGTTACAGCCAACAATCTTCCTCCCTCATCCTTTCCAATACCCCACCTACTCCAGTTTCTGAAGAATAACTAAAAAGCCTCCAAGATTTGTCACACTGCTTTGTAAATCTCAAAGGAGAAGCAGGAGGAAGCCCAGTAAGCATAACAATGCTCTAGACCCCAACTATGTGGTGACAAAGTTAATGTGACACTGAGGTGTGTGAGCCATGCCATAGAAATGTAAACAAAACAGAGAAGTAGAGAGCAAAGCCGTTATGTGTGCCTGGGAGTGTCACAGAGCATTTTCAGGACATTGTAGGTAGTTATGGCTCCTTGGTTTTACGAGCATCCATAAAAGTTGTAATGATGTTTTGCAGTATATAGTCTACAGAACGTCCAGGCTTTATAGATAGTGGTAAATCCTCGCTCTCTATTTCCATATAGAAGATGAGACTATTTTCACTTCTAGTTGCCTGACTTGGAATGCTTGAAGAAAGGAAGCAAGCCTACTGTACAATTTATCAAAAATGTCATCTCCGTCTTTACAGCATCACTATAACATTAAAAAGTTGCAGCAATAAAATTGGTGGTTCTCTCAAGAATGCTCTTTTCAGAACACACAACTAGGTATTAATTATTAATGAAGTCAGGAGGGGTTAAGGTGAGACAAACCATAGCTCCATTTCATCTGTAAATAGAAACAAAACTACACAGCTTCAACATTTCAATAGGAAGGAAAATGCCTTTGAAAGAGGCCAGTGCCCTACCATGGCTTGTGCCCGCTGTGTGACCAGCCTGAGGAAGCAGGTGCTCTCCACTGCTCTGTCCTTCCACTGCCACCTCCCAGCGGGACTCTTCTGTGGGAAATGGCTCCCAGCCACAGAAACCAGACTTGAAGTCCCAGGTGAGGTGACTGGCTGTAATGTGTGGAGAAGGAAACACTGAAATATGATGACACGTTTGTCATTACAAGCACTTTTAAATGAAATTCTTCCTAAATGAAAACAATTTAACTACAAGACAGATAAAAACAACAACAACATTCTTACATGAATGAATATAACAAGATAGTGTAGTTCACAGCCCTCCCGAACCTGAAGCCTATTCCTCCTGGATATGCTTTCCTTCCCTTTAGTGAGTATGGTTATTGATAAAAAAAAAAGTGAAAGTAACTCCCCCAAAGGGAGTCTACTCTACTTATTGACACAATCATAAAATCCTATAAACTAGCTATGGCAGTTTCCTTGGCTATTTCCAGAATGTTCTTTGGTCATCCTCTGTGAGCTTAGTTAGTGATTAGACCACCTAGCATCACTGTCACGCTTAAGTCAGGAAGTGATGTGTAGAAAGAAGACATAAAATATAAACTTGATCTCAAAATGTACTGTAAAGTTCTAAAGTCTTGGCTGCAGCCTGAACTTTCTCATTTATTCCCAGGGGATCTCCCAATTCATAGGGATACTTCACCTAAAATATAGGTCCTTTATAAAGTGACAACATTTCCAGCTTGGTCTAGAATTGTCTCCATTTTATGCCTGTTGCCTGAACATAATAATTAATACCTCTCATTTTCCTCTTATTTTTGCTAATTGGGTTATATGTTCAATATTACCATTGGGGAAAAATAAGTTACATATTGTTGCCCAAAAGAATCAAGTCCATGGAAATAATTATTCTTGGAGTAGCTGCTACTGATGCAATCACACTAATTACTTGCAAAGTAATGTGTGAAAAATAGAGTGCCCCACATGATCCTTGCATCCACAAACCTTTGGGCAACTATAAAGGTACAAAGCTTTTCCAGATAAAAATGACATTGGGATGTACAGATGTTGCAATTGTCTACAAGACAAAAGATGGAATCAGGCCTTTTATCATCCAAATGTTTTATCAGTTTAAAATGTTGGACTAAAGTAAAGCATGAAGGCTTTAGTTTGGATATCCAGCCCACATGGAAGAGCAGATATAGCAGCAGCAGTGTGTGTCTGTAATTCCAGTCCTAGTAGGGTGGAAGAGGGCAGATCCATGGAGCTGGCTGGCCAGTACAGCCATTCAGTGTGGTCCAGAGTCAGGGAAGAGACACAGCACCCCCAAAAAGAGAAGTTGTGCTTTGTGTTTTAATAGTGTTCAGATGCTGGTAAAAGAAGCCAGAGCACCTAACAACATGTATTCCAGATTCCATGTGGAAGATGATGCTATAGTTTCTCTTGAATTAAAATTTTAGATGAACAAAGCAAAACAAAGAAACAAGGTATACAGCAATAGAGGAAAACACATTGTATGAACCTCCAGTTTCCTCACATGCCCATCCATCTGCAGGCATTGGCACACACACACAGAAACACTCACACACCACACACACACACACACACACACACACTACAAAGTAAATGTGTAAATAAAAATAAATGTCAGCTATTATGCTTTTCACAGAACACTAAACACTCACTGTTCTTTGAAAATTAAAGTTAAATTTTTAGAATCAATGACCATAAAGAGTTGGGAAAGCAATATGATGCTATAATCTCTGTGAAAACATGGTGAACCACTCAGATGTTTTTATTGATGATATTTGTTCTGCTACTTTTACAAGGAATAGTTTTGTGTTTTTTTTTTTTTTTACAAAACTAGATCTTTTACACCTTAGTTCCTTTATAGTATAAAAATCTAATCATAGTCTCTTAATTTGAGGTTTCTTATTAATAATGCTCCCCTTACATATTTCATCAAGTTTCAAATAAAGTAGTAAATATCAGAAGGGCTGGAGAGATGGCTCAGAGGTTAAAAGCAATGGCTGCTCTTCCAGAGGATCTGGGTTCAATTCCTAACATCCACATAGCAGCTCACAAATGTCTGTAACTCCAAATATGGTATCCTCACACAGACATACATGCAGATAAAACACCAATGCATTATCATCGTCATCATCATCAAGCATCAAAAATATAAGAAGAAAGTAGAGTCAAAAATATACTAACAAATACAGTGTAGCAAATGCTACAACTGTAAAATTGAAATAATATAGCTCTGTCACAGTAAAGTACAATAATTGTAAACTGCAATTTTGACTATCTAGTTACCTTCAATTTGCTGTAATTACGGGGTACATTTCATTCCTTCTAAACAGTGTTCGATACTGTTCAGAGTTTCAAAGACATATCTCTCTGACTTAATTTGTTAGAGTAATGTTTTTAAATGAAGATGAAGCTTTCGCCTGAATATTTAACTGTGATAAAACATAGGCACAGGAAAAAGAATTTCACTGATATAAAACATGGATCATAAAAGTAAAATATTTATGAATCTTTAGGTTTATCTCTTGATGATATAAGAAGAAATCTTTAAGGGAGCTGATGGAGACATCTTATTTAGTGACTGTATATCGGGTTCTCAAGGGTAGGTTATACATTTGTAGCTGGTATTTATGAAACCTACATGGACCATTGCTCTGTACTTCACATATTGTTGAGTATAGCGTGCCTCTTCTTCACAGGGTTATCTTAGTATTTAGAAATATTTTAAACTTAAAAGGCCTCTAGAGTACAATAGCAAAATAAAATGTATTGATAAAGATCCTTTGTCTACATATCCTCCCCTTTAGTATTATGTTTAACTCATCAAATATTTACAATCCATATTAACATCTTATTAATTTATTTACTTGTATTACTAGGCATTATATTACTGGGTAGCATAGGTTCACCTTAAAATTACCATTCTTTTGCCACAGCCTTCCTAGTCATAGAATTATAGGCAAGCACATTAGCATTCTACATTAATTTAAATACCTTCTAATTAAAGCAAGAAAGTTTCTTCCCAACCCAGTTTCTCAAAGTATCTTGATTTCAACACAGATCTGTCTATCCTTCTATCATTTTTGGGAACACAATACAAATATGTGTGTGTGTATATATATATATATATACAAATATACATGCATATTTGGGCATTTTAATAGAATATACCTGACAAGCTACTTTCTTCATAATTTTCAACTATAAAATTAGGAAGCATTAATCACGTGGTTACTGATGGAAAGGGACACTGCCCTACATTTCCAGAGCTTCATGCCCACTTACCAACAACTTCAATTGTCCCTTCACCACATCATCTCAGTAACTGCCAGTCAACTTTCCTTCTGGTCTAGGTACCTCACCAAAGTGGAGTCACATAAAAGTGACTTCTCCATGTCTGACTTATTTCACTTTGCACAGTATATCCAAGATTTATTTGTGCTGCATTGTGTCTCAGATTTTATGTGACATCACTTAGGAATCTGGCTAATATCGTAGGGTATGTTTCTCAGACATCATATTTTAATACTTCTGATAGAAACATTTACTATAGTCAATATAAATGGAAAAGAGGGTAAAAGGAAAATGAGGGGAAGAGAAAGGAAGAGGAGGACAGGGAGAAGAGGTAGAAAGAAAAAGAGAGTAGGGTGGAGAAAGACAAGAGACAGGAGAGGGGGGGAGAAAAGAAGATAAATGATCCAGAATTTTCTCAGTTGTCACAAGAAAATCTTTTCTGTGCCCATATTTATGCATAATTGATAAATTTAAATATTTAAAGATATGTAGCATGGTGACATATTTTGTATATACACATATATAACATATATTTTGTATATATATTTTGTGTGTGTGTGTGTGTATATATATATATATATATATATATATATATATATATATATATATATATATATATATATATATATATATATACCAAAATGCTCATCATAAGCAAGGTAGGTAACACATATGCTGCATTCAAAATTGTCATTTGTGAAACTGTAAGAGTAGTAAAGACACTCAAAGCTACTCTTGTTTTCTTATCGAAATTCAGCTCATCATTATCAGGTATAATGATCACATTCTGTACTGGATTATCTTATCAATGGGAGTTGTCCTAGACCTTCCCCTTTGTAAACACTTGCCTTCCTGATTCTCTCAGATTGAAACATTGCCATTGCATGTACAGGTGAAATCACGCAGTATGCAGCTTCCTACTCTGGCTCTTTGATTTAGAAGAACCCTCTTAGATTCATTCTTCTTATACTTGTTTTTATTAATCAGTAAACTTGAAATAAATCTCACATAATTTTTACTGTATTCATTCATTGATAGTTGATTAAGTCCATTTATTTTGGCTGTTGTGCATAAGGTTACAATGGATATGAGGATGCAAATACACTTGAATATTCATCGTGTTTAGTTGATACAAGATCATACTAAATGACAGAAACCTCTGCAGTGTGCCATCATGGAAATATTAGCTGTTGTGAATGATGAAGGCTTGGGGGTCTGTATTGTGCGAGGCCGCCGAGCACTATGCCTGTAGTTTTTCCATCTGTCTCCTCCCTGAGCTGTCCTCTTTTTTTTAGAAATCTCTTTGACGAGATGGTTAACAAAGCTCAACATGTGGAGGAATCACTGGGAGCTGCAGTTGGTTCTGCGGGGCTGGCATAAGGCTCTTTCAACCAAGTCTGCAGAGGAAATTCAACACAGCAACATGGCTGCTCTGAAGAGGGATCACATCCAACCACCTTCTAGGTCTATATGATCTGGCTGCAATGCAGACACACTCTGGATTACAGTGTGATTGGATGGAATACAGAAATGCCCCAAGTACACACCTTTAATCACAAACAATGAAGGTAAGGTTAGTTTATCGAAGGAAGCAGCCATGTTTGAAAATGAGAGGCAGACAAAGTGATGAATCAGAAAAGATTTGACAAAATGAGTGAAAAATAAGATATGCCCAATTTCCAGATGAGGACAGGAAAGGGAGGGTACTTAAGAGCAGTAAGGGAAAGAGAAAATTTTTCTTTTTAACCAAGGGTTCACACCAGAGGATGAAAAAAATTCAGAAGATTAGAACATATTGCCAGAGTTTAAGACCAGGCAGAGAAATTCAGTCAGAAGGTAAGAGAAGCCAGTTTGAATCAGTCATCCTGGAGAAGAGTTTAGGGCAGAACAGCTAATTTGAGCCAGCCAGCGAAGAGTTCAAAAAGAGCTGGAAAGGCCTGGGAATGGCTCTCATCTCATCCCCACGTCTGAGAAAATAAGACAACATTTACACAGATCCAAGGTGAATCTGGTTTTCAAGGACAAAAAGCAAAACACCTCCAAACCAGTGGTACTTTCCACTCCCACGCCTTTGACAATCTTCTGTGTACAAGCTCAATATGTGCTTTCCTCAAACAGCACCTAAAAACAATGGCTCTAAAGAGCATCTAAATGAGTGTGCCTTTCCAGAAAGGCATACTGTGTATAGATTATTAACTGGAAATCTCCATAAATTAATATTTACTAAGTCTCTGGAATATTATAAATATTTATACAGCTGTTCAAATTACATACCCCATGCTGGGGGAAGTAGTTCAGTTATTAACATGTTTGCTGGAGGACCTGTTTTCAGATCCCATAATCACGGACGAAATAAGAAGGGTCAGTATGCTCCTATAATCACAGTGCTGTGCAGGTTGAGCCAGAAGGAACAGTGGGTTTGTTGGCCACCTAATCCAACTAAAGCAATGAGATTTAAGCTGACTAATTGATGGAGTAGAGCAATAGAGAAAGACACCAGATTTTAACCTCTTGCCTCTTCCTCTCATATGAACATAAGTACTCAAACAACACACACACACACACACACACACACACACACACACACACACACCACGGAGAGAGGAGCAGAGAGAGAAGTAAGAGGAGGAGGAGAGAGAGAGAGAGAGAGAGAGAGAGAGAGAGAGAGAGAGAGAGAGAGAGAGAGAGAGAGAGAGATGTACCTACATGTTTAAAAACGTATAAAGACATTTTACTTGTGTTACCAGCTTGGGATTTTATTTTTAAAATGTGAATTAAAACTCAAATTTGCAAAACAGAAACCTAAACTATGTGCAAAATGTTTCAGTTTAAAAAGCATTGAAGGATAACTCATTTTCAGAATATGCATTTGTGTGCACATATACTTTAAGAAGAAAACACTGAAGTTACAACAATGCTACTAATTCACAGTAACACGGTTTCCCCCGAGCAAATGTAAATGTGCTAGTTCTACCATCACTGTGGCAAAACACAAGATGCATATAGGGAAGGATGTGTTATTTTGACTCAAGATGTCAGAAGAGTCTAGATGGTTGCTTGGCCAAAAGACCATACCACAGGGAATAGTTAGAGATGCTTCATCTGAACTCAGACAAGCAGCAGTGGAGAAGACTGATAGTCACCTGGTTTCTTCTCTCTTCCTATGGGATGGTATCACTCACATGCCCAGTGAGTCCTGACCTTCAGCTTCCCTGCTCTGGATATGTCCTTATGGGGGTATCTCACCAGCCTCCTATGGGATTCTAAATCCAGCCAAGCTGAAAATGAATATTAGGCATCAAAGTAGCCATAAAAATATTGATGTGAGATAGGCAGTTTGGCATCAGCATACATGAATATGTATAAATAGATGACTTTAAAGACATGGCTATATATTTATGCCCTATCACTCTATTAGGTGGATCTCAACCAAGCATGAGAAATTTTTATTAGACTATTGAGCTTAAAGTATTTGGAGAAGTTGAGGCAGAAATATAGCAGTATAGGTTGATAAGCACAGAAATCAGTCACTCTACAGAACTGAAAGTATAGGACTAAGATTGATTACATTAGAAAAATAACAGAAAAAAAAAAACTCATGACATTTCACTATATAAAAATGTACAAAATTAAAAATAAAATATCAGCTAATATTCCAGAGGTGCATTTGATTAGGATCCCTACTAAAGTGTCGTGGGTGGTAAAGAATCATTTGCCATGGGGGGTGCGGGGTAGAAGAAGCCAAGATGCCATATGAATGATTGAAAAGGAACATATTTTCTCTTGGTCTTTGAAATAAAAAATAATAGAGGCTTTAAGAAATGTGCATTTCCCAAAAAGAAATGAAGCATATAGTCTATAAATTATTTAAGTAAATCATAGAAATGAATTTCACATACATTAGAGAAAATAAATTCCCCTTACTCGCTTTGAATGAAAATGAAAGGTAAGTGCAAAGCCCACTGAGATCACACTGCTTAGAAGATTATATGGCTTAAAGTAAGGTGATGGAGGAATTAATTGAATTTCTGTTTATAATCAGGCCCACCTGGGACTATTCTTTGTTTGCCCATTTTCTTCTCCCAGTATCTCCAATGCTTTTAATAAAGTCTTCACTGGCCCACCAAGAAAAGCATGTTGTGTGAAGATCTTTTCATTACAGGGTGGCATTTATCTTATTGCAATATCCCCCCCTACATAACAAAATATCCCATGAGTATAAAATATTACAGGAAAATAAATGTCAAATTTTTAATGTTTTTTAGAAGCTTCTTCTTTGTGATATAGAAAACAGATTCATTTATTGGAACTCACGTTTTCAAAAAACATCTCATGAATCTTAGTTGCCAAGCTACCTCATATGAGAACCACCATATGGATTCTAATATAAATTCCATTTTTGGTGAAGTATGATAAGGTTTGAATCATTAAATGATCTCTCCTCCTCCCTCCTATCAAGGACACTTCATAAAAGGCCCAAAGGGAAGGTGTTGGCCAAGTGTGGCTTTCTTGAGTATCACAGATGGCTGGAGGTGGCTTTTACAGTCACCATGGCTGGAGCAGAGCAGTGACAGCCCATGTCCTCTTTATTCTCCCTCCTCAGCTTCCAAGATCATTATTTAGAGGGAAAAACACAGAAGTTGCCAATGTATAATATATCTATAAAGTTACCAAGATCTTTTTCTTTTTTAACAAAGTATGCATATGTGCTGCACATGTGCCTACCCATGCACTCGCACACAACGCATACGCATACATAACACCAATAATAACAATTTATTTGAAAAAAACAAAGAGGGATATTTAGTAATTTTAGCAGCAAACTCCAAACATTAAATCAACAGAGATGCCATCAAAGGAATAATGCTAATACTTTCAATGTGAGGATACAATTTCATTTTACCTCAAAGAAATTAGATTTCCCCAAATTAGCCAAAGATGATTTAAAGCTACACAATCATTAATAAAAGAAGACTAACAACTTCAGCAGGAGTTGACTTACTGCAAGCCTCTGCGTCTCCATCATTCCTACTGGAGTGGTCCATTCCGTAGTCACAGACTGAAGAGTGGGTAAGGCACTGGCCACTGGCACAAGTGTATTCATTAACAGGACAAAGCTGCCGGGAATGGGTCTTTCCACATGTGGAGACCAACAGCTGATCAATTCCAATAAAACTTCTCTGCCTCAAAACTGTGCCTTCCAAAAAAAACTTTACAAAAATTGATTAATTTATGAATTTATACTCTTAAAATATAAGAAGAAAAAAGGCAGAAAGGTCCCAGAAAAGTCACTGAGGGGGTCACACTGTTTAAAATACAGGTAAATGCAACTTATGACAAAGTTACTCTTTGGCATGTCTGATCCACATCCCTAAAGCTGATAAGCACGTTGGGTTCATGAAGGTTTCTGGGAAGCCAATCAAGAAGAAAGAAAAGTCCAAGTAACCATGCAGATGCCATTTTACTGTAAACTTGTCATTTGAGTATCATTTTTACAGTCTTCTTTTCTTTATTTTCAATAATATTGTTATTAAATCCATGGAGCTATAACTGTGCCTGTTTTATAAAGCTACTAAAATTAATGCTTGAAAACCTGGAGGAAAATATTAGGGAAAGATAATGAAGCACAGTGAAATATTAAAGATATGGGAAGAACCAATGTAAAAATAGAAAAGAGCTAGTTTTTCAAGGAGCAAAGTATAGTCAGTTAAAGGCAATGGACCCCCTTTTGTCTAATGGATTTCCTGGCTTTTCTGGAGATACACAATGTTAATAAGTGGCTCCATCTTTTATTGCCAGCCAAATGCAAGACAATGATGATGCATCAGGGGTCCCTGAGCTTCTACTAAGTATAATGGTTAATAAACTTCATGAGGATGTAGCAGAAACAGCTCACTACATGGCAACCAATTTTCTTCCATCCAACTCAGTAGCCACTGGCTACTTATGAGTAATTAAGTCGATTGAAATTAGATGAGAATCCAATCTCTGAATCACATTAGCTCTACTTCAGGGGTTCAGTGCACCCACAGTATTGGCAGAGGCTATACAGCAATGTCTTGGAAACTGTAGCATTCTCTTTTGGAGAGAGAGGACAGTGGCTCAGAAGACTCAGGAAGTAAACTTCACAAGTCTGTGAGATCTGACATGTGATTCTGAAGATTATAAAACCTTCCTCTCATGAGATTATAAAAGTTGGTAACTGGATGCCATGCAGAAGAGATGCTTCTATTGGCAGAGGTGCCTATAACAGTTGTGCTGCCTGACAGTCCTACCTGTAAGAGACGGACTTGTCAATCTCCTGCCAGTCCTAAAGACTGCTCTGCAGTTCAAGATTTTGTGTGCCATCACCTAAACTGGTCTTGGCTTTTAATATTGTAGCTGGCTGCCTTTAAGACCACTTTACTACTGAATGTCAGCTTTCCTCTACATTCCTCTCAATCAATCAATAAACCCAAGTTTATTGGGAAGCTGTTAAGTTGACTTTCATAGACTCATTACTTTGGTCTGTCCTGTCATTGGTATACTTTCCTGAAAAAGTAAGTTCTTCTTCCCAGGAAAAGTCACATAGCAAAAGAGAACTTCTCTGTTACTCTAGACAACATGTCTATTACTATTTCAATAGAACATTATTGAGCTTCATATAAAAGATCTACCAAAAGACTAGAAATAAAGACTGACCCTTTCAGTCTCACCTAGTTTATGCTTTCTGCATAGATGTTCATATTTTCAAAAACAAAAGACACACATTTATTATTTTAAAATGCTTTTGATCAAATATCAGATGACAAATATATTTAAAAGTTTGCTTCAGAAGATAATACTCAATTCAAATCCCATGATGAGAATAGTATGAATGCTATTACATCATTCTTTCATAATCAATAACATATACATTTTTACGCCAACAGCTGTGCCTTTTCAGAGCAGCAAGAGAGCAGTTATATGATTCATTTCAGGTTTCAAAATTGATGAGTTTAAACTTTGATCTTCAAATCCTACCATTTCAAATTCATATTTTAATTCCATCTCCTGTGCACAGAGAAATGTGTAACTCCAAAATGCATGCTCTTTAAATTTTGGCTTATTTTATCTTTTTGCCAAGTCACAAGGCCAACTCTACTTTGTGGAAAAAATAAACTTACTGAATATGTCCTCCAGAGATGGTAAATATCATCTTATAAAATGGTACACTAGTGTCAAGATGTTAACCCAAATGACTGTAATATAAACCTCAACTTGTAAGACTGATATTAAAAAATACTATGCTTCAAAAATTCCAGGATCAGTGCACATGCAATGCTTATCCAAGGTTTTGGGGGGATGTGTGTAAATACAGTGAGACCGTAAAACAATGAAGTGGTTTTGTAAGTCACACATAAAGTCAATCTTATCTTTTATACTCATTCTTTAGCATGGGCCTATGTACTATATACAACACAGAGTCTCACCAGTTCTTTGAAGAGACAATCCATCAAGCCTTCTATATGTTTCAGGTGCATAATAGTTTAGGTAGTAATCTCAACACCTGCCTTTCAACGGAAGTTTACTATCTCTATGCATCACTATGAAAAGTGTTTGCCTAGGGCAGTGCTGGGAGCTGGGAAGCACAGAGGCAAGAATATATGAAGAAGAGCAAGGTTTGAGCATTAAGTAGTCCCTCTAGAGTAGTTCCTCTGCCTACAGAAAACTTGGCCTGTTAAGAGTCAAACATAATGAAAATAAAATCTAATTACTGTCCACAAAGATACAAGTCTACTTTCCTAATTTAAATTTCACAGTGGATAAGTTATCTATTAACAAAATAAAGTTTGTGTATTAACAAAATCTTATGTATTTGCTTTTGTACCTTTAATGGCTTCAGATCTTCTGGTATCAATGCATCAGCTTTCACCCACGTGCTGCGAGTCGATGTATTGAATGTCCACATCATTTTTTCTTCCTTTAATTTAAAATAGAAAGATGCCACTAATTTCACAATTTCTACTCTCATTCTCTCCTAGTTACATTTAGTTGATGTTTGGGAATATTTATACCATTAAATAGTGGGAAATCGAAAGTACTACAGGTAGTAATGAGATAAATAATGTTTTGAAGGAAAAATATAAAAGTCATCATATCTGCAGAATAAAATTATTTTAAACATTTCAGTTTATCAATGCATGCTAATAGCATGCAATATCAGGACTTGGTATGAAATTATCATATATACATCAGACACTCAGTACATCCAATCACATATCTTCCATTTTTTCCCTTATTAAGAGGAAATAAGTAATTGCATCTCTGAAATAAAACCACAAGAAGGAACTGGTAGAATTACCAACTTAAATGCTTGTCTGCTTATATTTTGCAACAATGCTATGATACTTCAACGAAGACTCAATAGGACACAAAAATATTTTGCTGCCCTTGCATAACCTTCTTGGATTTTTACCTATGAGAAAGTTGATGGTAGATACACAACAGAATCACTGTGTGAAGAGTATATTCATATATTTGACACTTTTGGCAATTTTGTCTAAGAACCTTTTGCCCTTTCTATACCAAGTTATATCTTAGATTGCTATAATTATAATTTATTGTAGCAATGTGAAGCAAGTTATTACTCTGTGGTTTGAGCTAAGATCTTGAGATAAAGTTTATACTGTGCTGCATATGGTCACTGTGTTCTTGAACTATGCATATGGTCACTGAACTATGCATATGGTCACTGTGTTCTTGAACTATGCATATGGTCACTGTGTTCTTGAACTATGTTTCCATGCTCTGAATTAATCCTGTGCTTCTTCACCTATTAGCAATCATTCAAGTTATTCTGACATTTCTCTGGAGAAAATAAACTAAATTGTTCATAATATAGGGAGCCATCATGTTCCATGATCCTTTAGTGGAAGTGTGAGGATGACAGAACTGCCTCAGGCTGAGCTCTGACAAGCCTTGCTTGCTTCAAATACGATATGGAAAAAACAGGAAACCTCTACTTCTTAAATCTTATGTTAGGAGCCATATATTCCCAGACTCTCGGATTCTCCCCCCTGGCTCAGTTTTACTTATCTCATCCATGTTCAAGATCTTCTTAAAATGACTCGAGCTGCAACTGATCAGTGTACCTTCTGATGTTTATCCTAGATTCCCAAGCCTCAAAGATTTAAGAAGGTATTTTAGGTCCAATAAAATGTATCTGCTGTCCTTTTTCACTCCTATCTACGCCTGAGATTCCCACAGGAGAGAGAAGCTCACTACGTTGTTGGCGTTGAGAGCTTGCATGTCACACTAGAATGAATTAGCTACAAGAAATTAAGACCTGCAACAAATTTCCTCACTAGTTATTTCCACAATACCTTCAATTATTCAGCATGGAAACACTCCTGCAAATGCTTTTAGTGACATTGTGTGGCAAATTACACACATCAGATCCCCCATGATCATTTCAGAAGAATAATTTAAAACAATTTGCCTTTTTACACAATGACTAATTGATTTTCCTCTCTCTGAAGATAAATGCATTTACTTAAAAAATAAATTGAGCAGAGCTCTTTCAAAAGTTGAATGTTTTTCCATACACTAACTTAATTGTGTACTATGGATGAGATTGAAAGTTTTCCACTATATTTTTTCTGTTTGAAAACACTAGCAATGATAAGGAGCAAATATTTTACCCTCAGCTTCCATTCTGTGGTTCCTGATATTACACACAATACCAGAAAACACACACATTTCCATTCTGTAGGATAAGGCAGCCTGGACACCTCAGGGCAATCCACTCTAATTAGATAATTATATGCCAGCTGTAGGCAAATTTTAGTCTCTTCTTGCACATCTACAAGGCCACTAAGAGAAAGTAATTCAGCTAATTGAAAGTAGCTTTTATTTTAATTCTTAATTTCAGGCTACCCATTTAGTTTGAATGAGTGTCCAGGTTCTCAGGTATGTTCTAAATTCCTGTTATCTTAAAAACCAATCACTGATCAGTTGATCAATCAAGAATTTTAAGAGCATTTTGGTCTTTCAGACCAGGTTCAAAATGCTGATGTACCTTTCAATGATGTACTAATCATTACTACTTGTCTCAGACATGCCAGTCTCTGCTTCTCTCTCCTAGTGAAGAAATCAGTTGTATAACCTCAAAGCTGGCTTTGTAAAACACCACTTTTGAACATATCCTATGATAAAATCATGGAACTTGAGAGATATCTTCTTTTAATAGATCTTATTATACCCTTAGAAAAACTTATCAAGCAAGAACATCAATACTTTGGGAGCCATTTCATTCTGATCGAGCTTTTATATGCATTATATTTGGTGGTGGAATATTAAAATATCATGTAAAAGTTACAAGTCCAGTTCCCAATATTCATAAATTACTAGTAATAAAAATATCAAGACAGAAGTGTGTTCCTATGACTGCTGGCTTATAGATGGGGAAGGGTTCTAGACCCTACATAGCTGGACAATACAAAGAGAAGCTGAAGCTCCAAAATGAAGAACATTCTTGTTCACAGAAGACAAACGGTGGTTTGCATCAAGACATACGTGAAAGCTGGTTGGTAAAGTATCAACGTATGACTTAAATGTAGTCTAAGGCAGAGTCTACATTTCATGATCAACAAATGCTAAAGAGGGGGTCAGAGAAGACACAGACACTTTTAGTACTTGGATGTTCTGAGGGGTCAATAAGTGACAAACTCAGCCAATTTCAGTTCACACACACACACACACACACACACACACACACACACACACACACATTTCCATTCTGTAGGATCAGCCAGCCTCAATGCCTCAGGGCAATCCACTCTAATTAGATAGTTAAATGGCAACCGCAGGCAGTTTTTTTAGTCTTTTCTTGCACAGCTCCAAGGCCACTAATAGAAAAATGCCGTTCATTTTTATTATGTTGTGTTGCAGAATATTTGATCACACTGTGAACTCTGAGATTGTGTACTGGGAAAACTTGTTTCTAGTTGTGGTGTGGCTCAGCCCTAGCACATACCTTTAGTCTAAGAGATTTCTGTAAACAGGATTAAATAAAGTCAACCTTGGGTCAAGAGGTGAAGCAAGCAGCCAATTGACAAGGAGCGAACATAGGAAAAAATATAGAGAGTGAGAGGAAGTCTAGAGGACTGATAGACACACAGGAAGTAAAAAGAAGGGGTATTCAGTTTCAGGAGTTTTTAAGACAGCATGGAGAAAGAGAAGGGACTTTTTGCTTCTGAGACATTAGCTGAATAGGAAGGTCAGCTTTCTGTGCCTCCCTGAGCTAGTAAGCTTTCTCAACATCTGGCTCCTGAGTCTTTATTGGTAAAATCAAAGGGTTAGGATTTTGTTTAAAAACAATTATGTACACTGAGATTTTGAAAATCCTCCAATGATATTCCGAGTATATTAAAATAATCCTGAAAATTAAAGCATGTATGATTCAAACATTTATTTAAATGTATGATGCCATCTCATTGGATATGCAAATAAGTATTCATGAGTTATCTGCCATGAAATATCATGGGATCATAGTTTTAAAGTATTTACAACCATAATCTGAACTCAATAAAATTATTCTAGAACTTTTCACTAATCTTTCTTTAAATTGAAAAACTGAAACATACTGAGGCAGGAACACTACCATAGTATATATATAGATAAAAACTAACTTGGTAGCCAGCTATCCTTCCTCTGAGTGCTACCAGGTCTCCCCATCCAGGGGACATGGTCAAATATGAGGCACCAGAGTACGTGTGTGTGAAAGTCATACCCCACTCTCCACTCAACTGTGGAGAATGTCCTGTCCGTTGGCTAGATCTGGGTAGGGGTTTGAAGTAATAAGAATAAATTAATAAAATAAAGTTTAAAAATTAAAAAAAAAAACTAACTCGGTTTGTGGTTTGTGAAGTGTTGTTTGTGTATAGTTTGGTCCATGCATAAGGAAAGTTGCCAATGTTACTGAAAATGTAAACAAATTATTTATGACAATCTCCCAAACAGCTTACCAAATTGACTGAAATACTTTAAACAAAGGTACTGATATAGGATGACAACTATTACTGAAAATAAGTCGTGGTAAAACATTAAGGAAAGAGTCATTCTAGCTGCCAATGGAGAGAAGCAATCAATAGTCCTATTCAGCTATAATGCCAATAAACTCTAATAACAACTAGAATGGTAAATATTCTTTAAAAAGCACAATAGTGGTACTTATGTGCTAGGTGTGTAACCAACAATCACCCCACTGGATTTAAGGATAGTTCAGTCAGAGGTAACTCATGCCTCGTTCAATATGGGATAACTCATTCAATATGAGGGAACTCATACCTGGCTCTGTGAATTTAGCTAAGTACTAGCAGCTTGTAAGGCCACATAACTAGAGGATAACCTAATACCAGCATGGTCCTTACACAGTATAATGTCTAACTGCATCCTAAGCACACATGCTTACATCACAGAAAGGTGCAGATCTTATCCCTCATCAAAGAAGCTTCTGTTTTCAACAGAAAGAGGTCATTACAGAAATCAACAGTGAACAAAAAGCAAAAGTCAACAGACCATGTGATGCCTGCCCTCAATTAATACATTTACAGCACAACACCTACACCTAAGACTCATGGAAGATATAGAAAGAGACAGTAAGGTAGGATCGTAAGTCCTAGAAGTAAAATTTGTTTTAAATAATGAATACACACACACAAGAAATATGCAAAAAGAGGTACCAAATATTTGCTGTGATATACACTGTTTTTATTTTTCCCTTTTCCTTTTATTATTATCTACATATACATTTATCTTATTACACATAAATACAATAAGCTACATAGAGCAAGAAGAACCACAAAACAATCAGAAATTATAAAAATGTTACATTCATAATGTTTTGGCTATCTGAATTTGGCAGACTTGAAGAAAACATCTTTCCTATCTTGGTGAGTCTAAAATTCTGAATGTAAATCAGTATCTATCATATCTCATCTCTATCAACTTAAAACATCCATCTAGACCTAAAAGGATCTTAACCTCTAAACACCTAAGCTTAATTGTAAAACTCAACTATCTGGTCTTCAACCCCATGGGATACTTGAGCGCGAATAAAAAGTAATTACCTGACTAAACCGGAAGTGTAGGTTAGCAGCATCCAAAATGAAAAAATGACAGAGACAGTTTGCTGCCTATTTAAAAAGAAGAGGCGGGGACTGGAAGTGGTTTTGGAATAAGAGGGGCTGAGTGGCAGGGGACGAATATGATCATTATATGTTATGTGAAATTCTCCAAGAAATAATAAAAGTATCATATTTAAAAAAATACTAGTAGCATCTCACTCCAGCAACAAAGAACAGGTTGTTCTATGTCATAACAGTATCCATACAATTTAATGATCTAGAACTCTGCAAGTATTTCTTGAAGAGGCAAACAGAAAGAAGCTATGATGAGAACAGTTCAAAGAGCAAAGGAAAAGGTAAGTAAAATGAATTCCTCCCCCATTCTCTAGTATCTTCCTACAAAGCATTCTCTTCTTTCAAGATTAATTATCTTTATACTTCAAGCTTCAGAAGGAATAAAAGCAAAATAAAATGCTGGTGACAGGTATTCTGTGCCACCAGACAAGCACAGCTGATGAATATGCTTTTCTTATAAATGTGCCAGGCAAAAACCATGAGGAAATTTCAACTGGATTTAACCAAAGCATTCTAAAAACAAAGGAAATTCAATTGGATAATCTCTCCAGTGATGGATTTTCTGCAAAGTGTTTCCACATTCTTAGATGACTGTAGTTTTCCTTCTGCTTTTTCATTCCTATAAATAAGTGGACTCTTCAAAACAACGGAGATGTATAGAGGATGTCATGTAAATATGAATCATAGCTAATTTCATTCCATTATATTTAAGCTAGTAAGTAACAAAATTGTTTGACTCACTGGGATAACCATACTGTTCATTCTCCATAGCTGTGTGCATTTTAACTCAACTCAAATGACTCATTTGTGCTCAAAACTGTACTTACTTGCCAGAACAAAGAATTTATTTCCATCATATATATGACTTTAATATGTAGATATAAAATCTCACACAGAGTACATCAGAACTCTGAAGCAGACCTAATAATGTATAATCTCAAATATCTCATTTCTATTATGCCCATACTTTTAAAAAATTTATATATATACATATATATATGTGTGTGTGTGTGTATATATATATATATATATATATGCCACAAGTATTTTTGTGTTGATAGCATCTCCTAAATGTACTCCTTAAAAATACTTAGAATGCATAATAAATAAAGTTAGGATAAAGATTATCTAAATCTGGTGCTGGATAGCTTAGTGGTTAACTTGCAATAAATCCTACTGAGGACGTAGTTAAGAAAATTATTGAGAGGCAGTCTTGTCCTTATTAGAAAAAGAATGTAGGCAAGAAAACAAAAATTCTAAGAGTCTGTTTTCATATGTTACAGACACTGCCCCACACACATAGCACCCAAGGATGCACACTGTTGTTAATGGTCAGTTTTACCACTGCTCCTTAGACTGAGCCTCCTTAGAGGCACCCTGGTTGCTTCTTCCTGTGTTGTGTCCTTTTGTCAGCTTTAGGGAATTACAGCTGCACACTGAAACACATAACAGCTATTAAGATGAACCGCTGATAGCAGGTAATGGACAGCTAGGAGTTGTACAGATCTCTGTTAGGCAGGGAAATATGCAAAGAAGCCAGAGTTGCATAATAAAGATGGCAAAGTGTCTGAGCTTTTATCCTTGTGACCTGAGACCAAGGCCTGGCAGAATTTTTCTTTCATTGTAACCTCACTCCGCCCTTCAGCAGAATACCAGTCTAATCTGGTCAAATAAGCTCAAGACTTGAGTTTAACCTCCGTACATGAACTTGTGGGCCTATCAGCTTCCCTTTCTTTCTTTAAACTGATGAACCCTAAATTAGAGGAAGAAGACCCTCACTCTATCCCACCAAAGACCATTAAAAACCCCAGCCCTTCAAAAAAGACTCAACTGTGCCCTCCCTCCATCTTGTAGAGGGATTTCTCTCCTTGTGTCCTAATGTGTGTGTTTCTTCATCTTTGAAAGAAATAGTTTTCATCTATTGTGAAAAAAGGAACATTTTCTGCTTTTGCAAATGACCCGGGACTGGTTAGCCTTATACATGTGGAGGGGAAAGGGCTGGTGACATTTATAACTCCAGATACAGGGGACTCAATACCTCTCCTGGTCTGTGAGCGTATTTGTACACATGTGGTGCACATGACAACAAGCAGCCACACAGGAACACATAAATAAAAAGAAACAGAATTTCTGAAGTCTATACATGACCAAGAAATAGACAAGTATCGATTAACAGAAATGTCATATACTCCCTGGATTTGAAATAAATGCTCGTTTTTCTTACCTCATTATTGTACAGCCTTACTGTCAAAACACTGCTTTCCATGGTGTAATAGAACCGAAGATGGCATTTGCTGGCCATGCAGTGACATGCAGAGCTGTTTAAATATGCACTGCTCTCTGCAAGTCCCACAGAGGAAGCATGACTAGCCTTCATCCACACAAAGTATCCTAAATGTAAAGACAAAAGAAGCAACTTAGAAATACAATTATGTGTTGTATTTTTTTTAAGCAAAACTTTCTACTAGAATCTTCAAAACCAGATGTAAAATATTTTACATTAAAGGATATGATGCCTGAAACGGATTATCCCAACAATTGGTACGCTTGCATTTTACATCAATTCATTCCCAATTCCTCAAGTCAATGTTTAATGGCAAAGTCAATGTTGGAATTCAATACTTCCATAAAACAAATCTGTGATATCTAAATTCTACAGCATTAAATTAATATTCCGTATTGTGGATATGGAGGTGGATATGCCATGTTCGTGGTGAAAGTAATGTATGTGTGCACAGATGGAAACCAGAGGTCAGTGTCAGTCGTCTTCCTCAATTACAGTCCACTTTCTTTTATGAGACAGTATCTATTTTGAGACACAAGGCTTGACAATTAGTCAAGGTTGGCTGGTAGGAAAGTCTTGAGGAATTTCTTCTCTCTG
Source organism: Acomys russatus (assembly GCF_903995435.1). NCBI lineage: Eukaryota > Metazoa > Chordata > Mammalia > Rodentia > Muridae > Acomys > Acomys russatus. The sequence continues at coordinate 47,801,086 of NC_067145.1, forward strand.
CCTCCCATGCAGCTTAGTTATTAACATGTCTGGCTTTGTTTGCGTGGTTTCTGTGACCAGAAGGCAATCACTTAACTGATAGAGCATCTTGCTAGCTCAAATTTTTCTTTTAAATGTCACAGTGCATTTTCTTTAATCAAAAACTCATTATTTTCCATCTCTAAATTATTTAATTATTTTTATGCTATATTTTTTATTTTTTACATAAAAATATTGTGGTGTACAATTTAAAATGCTGTCTTCCTTACAAATCACATGGAAGAAGTAGTTATCTGCACTCTAATAACCACACTGATTTTGCAATAAACAAAGTTATTGCCAATTTTTTTTCACATATTTAAAATGAATTTGGACTGTTCTTGAATCAATAATATTGATAATACAAAAACAAACAAATTGAGGGAATCCAAGATGGCGGCGAGCAGTGTGGACCGCGTTTGGAGGCTCCAGTGAATAATTCAGGGAATTGCACAGATTCCTGAGCCAGGAACACCGAGGTCCAAACATCACGGCAGCAGGAGTGCTCCACGGTTCGGAGGGACCAGGGTGCGGAGGACCTGCGTGCCCCTGCACACGGGAGGAGCGTGGTTTTTTCTCTGATCGGAGCAGCAGCGGCAGAGGCAGCAGCACCAGCGGCACCAGCAGCGGCAGCTGAGGTTTGCAGCTCATAGCCTTCCGGTGGAGGCGATTGGTGTGGTGGCTGGTGGGAATTGCTGCGGGAGAGGGGACTCGGGGCAGGATTTGGGTCGCGTGGAGCCTTTGGACCCAGACTAGACTCGGCGGACAGTTCGGCCCCAGAGTCCCGGGTATTGGTCCGGCCCAGCAAACAATTCTGCCTGAGGCACTAACTCAGCGTGGCCATAGCTCCCCTGCTGTGGCGCAGGCTTAGTTGAGCACGCTGCTCCACACTAGGCACCACCTCAGCTCAGCGGCAGCTCCCCTGCCGTGACACAGTCCGGGCGGAGCACTTGTTCCACCACTGGCGCTAACTCAGAGCAGCCGCAGTTCTCCTGCTGTGGCACAGGCTGGACAGAGCTCTCGGTTCCACCAGCTCTAAGACTCTGGTTGGACACAGTGTGCAGTTTGAATCCAGAATTCCTGGCTGAGATTGGTGGTCAGTTCGGGCCCTGAGTCAATAACTGACCACAGCACGCACTTTGGGCCAAAAGGCCCTAGTGGAGCTTGGTGCGTAGTCCCAGCCCAAAAATTCTGGCTGGACCCTGTGTGCATTTTGGGCCCAAAATCCCTAGCTGAGCTTGGCAGACGGTTCAGGCCCTGAGAATCTAGCTGAGTTCTGCCCGTGGTTCGGTCCCAGTGCTCCTGGCAGGACTTGGCAGGGAACACAGAAGGCTGTGGATACCTTGGCCTGACCCAACGCTCATTCAGAGACCAGAACAATTGCAGGATCCACAGCAGAGGGGGACTGAGGATCACTGGCTGTGAGAGACCAGAACAACAGGGCTAACCTCCTAACATCCACACCAGTGAAGCTTTGAGCTCGCAGCCTAGGGAAATCGTAAGAAAACAAGTGAATCTATCGTCAGACACCCTCCATTCAACTCTGGAAGCTACCCAACAAAAACAAAGACGGCAAGATGTCTAAAGGACAACGAAAAAGCATACGCAAAAAACCCCAAAACAACATGGCGTCTCCAGTTTCCAGCTATCCCAAAGAAAACCACCCAGAGAACTCAAATACAACGGAAATACAAGAAAATGACCTCAATCCTTAGTAATGATGATGATAATGGAGGAAACAAATAAAATTAGTAATCAACTGCAGGAAGACGCAGACAAACAGGTGAGAGACATAAAAGAAGCACATAGAGTGGAACTGGAAAAATTGCAGGAAAATGCAAACAACCAGATGAAAGAAATAAGTAAAACGGTTCAAGCTCTGAAGACCTATAAAGAGGCAATGGAAGAAACTCAGGCATATACAAAAAATCAGATGAAAGAAATCAAAAAATCAGTTCAAGATCTGAAAATGAAAATGGATTCAATGATAAACACACAGACAGAAGAAAAACGAGAACGTGAGACCTCAGAGAAGAAGGCGAGCAACACAGAGGTGAGCTTTTCTAACAGAATCCAAGAGATGGAAGAACGAATCTCAGGGCTAGAAGATACAATCACAGATATTGAATCAAACCATTAAAGAAAATGCCAAATCTGGAAAACTCCTGACACAAAACATCCAAGAAATTAGGACACCATGAAGAGAAGAAATTTGCGGATAATAGGCATTGAAGAAAGAGAAGACATCAGACTCCAGGGCCAGAAACTATTCTCAACAAAATCATAGAAGAAAATTTCCCCAATCTAAAGAAAGAGATGCCTATAAACAGACAAGAGGCCTACAGAACACCAAATAGAATTGACCAGAAAAGAAAAACTGCCCGCCACATAATAATCAAAACACAAAACATGCAGAACAAAGAAAAAATATTAAAAGCTGCAAGGGAAAAGGGCCAAATAACATTTAATGGTAAACCTATCAGAATTACACCTGACTTCTCAGTAGAGACCATAAAAGCCAGAAGGGCCTGGACAGAGATCCTGCAAACCCTAAGAGAACACAGATGCCAGGCCAGACTACTTTACCCAGCAAAATTATCAATAACCATTGATGGAGAAAACAAAATATTCCATGACAAAAACAAATTCAAACACTACCTATCCACAAACCCAGCTTTACAGAAGGTACTAGAAGGAAAACTCCATCCCAAAGGGTCAAGCTACAACCAAAACTACCCAGGAAATAGATAACTATCCCATGGCAAAAACACAACTACACAAACGCTCGACTGGAAACAACATCAAAATTAAGACTCTTAACAGTCACTGGTCATTAATATCTCTCAACATCAATGGCCTCAATTCTCCAATAAAAAGACACAGACTAACTGAATGGGTACATAAACAAGACCCAACATTCTTCTGCATCCAAGAAACACATCTCACCCATAATGAAAGGCATTACCTCAGGGTAAAAGGTTGGAAAAAAATATTCCAAGCAAATGGTCACAAGAAGCAAGCCATTTTACTATCGAACAAAATAGACTTTCAACCAAAGTTAATCAAAAGGGATAAGGAAGGACACTTCATACTCATCAAAGTTAAAGTCAACCAAGATGACATCACAACTCTGAACATCTATGCTCCCAATACAAGGGCACCCACATTTGTAAAAGATCTGCTAAAAAAGCTTAAACCACACATAGATCCCCACACAATAATAGTGGGAGACTTCAACACCCCACTCTCACTGAAGGATAAGTCATTGAAACAGAAATTAAGCCAAGAAATAACATCATTAACCAATGCCATGGGTCAAATGGATCTAACAGATATCTATAGAACTTTTCACCCAAACAAGAAAGAATACACCTTCTTCTCTGAACCCCATGGAACCTTCTCCAAAATTGATCACATCGTAGGTCACAAAGCAAGCCTCAATAGATACAAGAGGATTGAAATAATACCTTGTAATCTATCAGATCACCATGCTCTTAGGCTGCAATTCAACAACAACAGAAATAACAAAAAGCCTACACGTACGTGGAAACTAAACAACTCTCTGCTAAATGACACCTGGGTCAGGGAAGAAATAAAGAAAGAAATCAAGGAGTTTCTGAAATTCAATGAAAATGAAGGAACAACATACCCAAATTTGTGGGATACGTTGAAAGCAGTGCTAAGAGGAAAATTCATAGCACTAAGTGCCTTTAAAAAGAAATTGGAAACATCACACATAAGCATCTTAACAACACAACTGGAAGCCCTAGAAAAAAAAGAAGCAGAAACACCCAAGAGGAGTAGACGCCTGGAAATAATCAAACTCAGGCTGAAATTAACAAATTAGAAACTAAGAAAACAGTCCAAAGAATCAACAAAACCAAAAGCTGGTTCTTTGAGAAAATCAACAAGATAGACAGACCATTAGCCAAACTAACTAAAAGGCGGAGAGACAGTATTGAAATCAACAAATTCAGAAATGAAAAGGGAGACATAACAACAGACACTAAAGAAATTCAAAGAATCATAAGATCCTACTTTGAAGGCATATACGCCACAAAATTTGAAAATCTAAGGGAAATGGACGATTTTCTTGATCAAGTTAACTTGCCAAAGTTGAATGAAGAACAGATAAACAAGTTAAATAGTCCCATTTCCCCTACAGAAATAGAAGCAATCATCGATGGTTCTCCCAACCAAAAAAAGCCCAGGGCCAGATGGTTTCAGTGCAGAATTCTACCAGACCTTTAAGGGCGAGCTAATACCGATACTCTTCAAGCTACTCCAAAAGATAGAATGGATGGAAAATTACCAAATTCATTCTATGAGGCCATAGTCTCATTGATACCTAAACCTCACAAAGACTCAACAAAGAAAGAGAATTTCAGACCAATTTCTCTTATGAACATAGATGCAAAAATACTAAATAAAATACTTGCAAAACGAATACAGGAGCACATCAAAGATATCATTCATCATGACCAAGTAGGCTTCATTCCAGGCATGCAGGGATGGTTTAATATACGGAAATCCATCAATGTAATCCACCATATAAACAAACTGAAAATAAAAAACCACATGATCATCTCCTTGGATGCAGAGAAAGCATTTGATAAAATCCAACGCCCATTCATGTTTAAAGTTTTAGAGAGATCGGGGATACAAGGCACTTTCCTCAACATAATAAAGGCTATATACAGCAAGCCAATAGCCAAAATCAAAGTAAATGGTGAGATACTCAAGGAAATTCCTCTAAAATCGGGAACAAGGCAAGGCTGCCCACTCTCTCCATATCTCTTCAATATAGTACTCGAAGTTCTAGCCAGAGCAATAAGACACAAAAGGAGATCAAGGGTATCCAAATGGGAAAGGAGGAAGTCAAATTATCCCTCTTTGCAGATGATATGATAGTGTACATAAGTGACCCTCAAAACTCCACCAGAGAACTCCTAAAGTTGATAAACGCCTTCAGCAAATTGGCTGGATACAAAATTAACTCAAAAAAGTCTGTAGCCTTCCTATACACAAATGACAAGCTTGCAGAGGAAGAAAATTAGGAAAGCCACACCCTTCACATTAGCCACAAGCAATATAAAATATCTAGGAGTTACCCTAACTAAGCAAGTGAAGGACTTGTATGAAAAAAAATTTCAAAACTCTGAAGAAAGAGATTGAAGATGACCTGAGAAGATGGCGTGATCTTCCTTGCTCATGGATCAGGAGAATTAACATAGTAAAAATGGCCATCCTACCAAAAGCAATCTACAGATTCAATGCAATCCCTATCAAAATAACTACACAATTTTTTAAAGACATTGAAAGTTCAATTCTGAACTTAATATGGAAAAACAAAAAACCCAGAATAGCTAAAACAATCTTGTACAATAAAAGATGCTCCGGAGGAATCTCCATACCTGATCTCAAACTGTACTATAAAGCAATAGTACTTAAAACAGCATGGTACTGGCACAGCAACAGGCTGGTTGATCAGTGGAATCGAATCGAAGACCCAGATATGAATCCACACACATATGGTCACTTGATTTTTGACAAAGAAGCCAAATCCATTCAATGGAAAAAGGATAGCATCTTCAACAAATGGTGCTGGTCTAACTGGAGGTCTATGTGTAAAAAAATGAAACTGGACCCATATTTGTCACCTTGCACAAAACTCAAATCCAAGTGGATTAAAGACCTCAACATAAAACCAGAGACACTAAGCCACTTAGAAGAAAAAGTGGGAAAGAGCCTGGAACATATTGGCACAGGAGACAACTTCCTGAACAGAACACCAACGGCCCAGGCCTTAATGTCAACCATTAATAAATGGGACCTCATGAGGCTGAGAAGCTTCTGTAAGGCAGGAGACACTGTCAAGAGAACAAAGCGACAGCCTACAGACTGGGAAAAAATCTTCACCAACCCTACATCTGACAAAGGTCTAATATCCAAAATATATAAAGAACTCAAGAAATTAACACCACCAAACCGAATAACCCAATAGAGAAATGGGGCTTGGAACTAAACAGAGAATTCTCAACAGAGGAGTATCAAATGGCTGAGAAACACTTAAAGAAATGCTCAACCTCCTTAGTCATCAGGGAAATGCAAATCAAAACAACTCTGAGATTCCATCTTACACCCATCAGAATGGCTAAGATCAAAAATTCAAGCGACACCACATGCTGGCGAGGATGTGGGGAGAGAGGAACACTCCTTCATTGCTGGTGGGAATGCAAACTAGTACAGCCACTTTGGAAATCTATCTGGTGCTATCTCAGAAAAATGGGAATAGGGCTTCCTCAAGACCCAGCTATTCCACTCCTTGGAATATACCCAGAAGATGCTCCAGCACACAACAAGAAAATTTGCTCAACCATGTTCATAGCAGCCTTATTCATAATAGCCAGAACATGGAAACAGCCTAAGTGTCCCTCAGTAGAAGAGTGGATAAAGAAACTGTGGTACATATACACTATGGAATACTACTCAGCTATTAAAAACAAGGAATTCCCGAAATTTGTGGATAAATGGATTGAGCTAGAAATGATCATAATGAGTGAGTTAACCCAGAAGCAGAAAGAATCAAATGGTATATACTCACTTATATCTGCATACTAGCCCAAGGGGCATGTCCCACGAAAGCCTTCACTTACCAGGAAACTGGGACAGAGGGGAAGGCATCCTATTGGGACTCTAAATGAGAGACGCATGGGAGAACAGCAAAATAAAAGGATCCAGAGGGTCCTAGAAATCTACAAGTAGAACAATATGATAGGCAGATTTGGGCCCAGGGGTCCCGCTCAAACTAAGGCACCAGCCAAGGACAATACAGGAGGTAAACTTTAAACCCCTTCCCAGATCTAGCCAATGGTCAGAATATTCTCCACAGTTGAGTGGAGAGTGTGATACGACTTTCTCACGTACTCTGGTGCCTCACATTTGACCATGTCCCCTGGAGGGGGAGACCTGGTGGCACTCAGAGGAAGGACAGCAAGTAGTCAAGAAGAGACTTGATACCCTATGAGAATATATAGGGGGACGTAATCCCTCTCAAGAACAGTCATAGGGGAGGGGAATAATGGGAAAATTGGGGGGGGGGGGGGAGGAATGGGAGGATACAAGGGATGGGATAAACATTGAGATATAACAAGAATAAATTAAAAAAAAAAAAAAAAAAAAAAACACCAAAAAGATTGATAGGGGAGATTTTAAGTGTTAGATGATGCAACAGGAATAATTTTGTGTTGTTGTTTTTAAGTTCATTAGGTTAGAGACTATAGAATTTCCTACAGTTCTCCATAATCAGTATATCAAAAGCCTTATTTAGATACCATGTAAGGAATAAATTGCATTAAAGCAGTGATATGCTCAGAAAAAAAAAATTATTCTGTTTTTATTTTGCAAAAGTTAAATCTGAAACGTTCCTTTCTCTGAAGGTTAATAGATTTTCCTACAGCTGCTTTTTAAAAATCTATATAAACTATCAAAAAAAAAAAAAAAGCCCTATGTCAAGCATGGAGTATATCTTTTTGGGATGTTGGTCACTGGAGTCCCATAGGTAGCTCCACATGATATAGGCTACAGCTATTGCTCTTGGCAGACAGGAGACAGGAAGACTAGTAACAATGCATTTACCAAATTATTGCAGAAACATCAACAATGTCCTCTGAAAGGTGAAGCCTTAAATTCGCCTCAGTGGTCCAGGGAAGTCTTGAAGAGCTAAGGAATGCTATGACAAAACTTTCTATGTACACGTGGAGAACAAAAAGAAAACAAGATGGGCTGGAGGGGTATAAACCTCACTGAATCATTTCTGGTTTCTGGACCACATGTAAGACGCATAGGATTTATCACTCATTTCAAGGTAACAAAAATATGAACAAAATTAAAATGAACAACTTTTAACAGGTAGAGCAGAAGGTTAAGGTCGGAGCTCGTCCTATGCCCTGTAACTGTAGAGGAAACAGACACAGGGACTCCCAAGTTACCAAAGCCACAGCTTGAAGCTGAAGAGGTGCGAAATTGGCCACTTTAAATGTACTTGAACTAATCTGCATGCACCCACTTTTAGTCAGTATTACATCTACACTGGCAGGGAGTTGGAGGGCAGATGTAACTCCCTTTAGCCTTTCTGTCTGTCATCATAGAAAGATTGGTAAGAATCTCTTTAAATACCACAAAGTGGAGATGCAAACTCCATAGAAAACCACTGAGCTATAGATGTTTGCCTTTGCTTCACACATGAACCACCACAGAGCTTTATGTTATTTAAAAACAAATCTCTAAGTGAACTCAAAGACAAGAAGAGTAAAACAATGCTTGAAAAAAAATTAGCATCAGACATTACTAGCTACCATAGAGAGTAAGCTATTTAACACCAAGTGGGGTAAACTCAGTAACTCAAACTTTTAAACTCTTTTTTTATATAATAAATAAAGACTTCTTGATTTTTGATATTTGGAAAACATTATAAGGCATACCAAAAGACAGAGACAGCTTGAAAAGAAAAAGTAAATACCAGAAGCAGACACATGTGTCAGGAAATCTTGGGATAATGAGACTGGAGATCTTCTGGAAATCTAAGTAAAACTGATATTAACATCACTGATAGAAAAAAGAGAAACAGAAAATGAGTTGGTGTGTTTGCACCATCCTGCAACAAACCTAGAAAGACATGGGAAGAGAGACTCTCAGTTGAGAAACTGCCTCCATCGTGTTGTCCTGGAAGCATGTCTGTGGGCTTTTCATTGGTTGGTTAGTGATGTAGGAGGTCCCAGCCTACTGTGAGTCATTCCATCCTTAGGGAAGTGGGCTTGGGCTCTCTAAGAAAGGTAGCTGAGCAAGCCATATGGGCAAGGCAGTAAGCAGTATTCCTCCTCCTCCTCCTCCTCCCATTTCCTGACTGGGTCCTTCCCAGCTTCCCTCAGTGACAGACTGTAAACCAAAATCCAAGTAAACCCTATCCTTCCTATGTTGTGTTCAGTCATGGTGTCTTATCACAGCATCAGAATGGCAAACTAGAACAGAGAGCTTGAGTTCAGAGATGTAGGGATCAGAAAGGTTCACTAGAATGTAACGTGAAGAAGGTTTTTATGGGCTTGGGTAGTAGACTACTGTTGAGAGAAGACTCTCTAAGCTTGAGAACACTCAAAGCATGTCTAACATTCACACAAAAATAAATTAGAAAGGAAAAGAAATATAAGGAGAAAAGCAATAAAAGCAATATTTGAATCAATTGCAACAATATTCATCCAAATCATAGATCAAAAGCCATAAATTATGAAGAAGTATAAATACTAAAAAAGAAAGGAAGTAAGAAACAAACAAAGAAAGGAAAAAGAAGACTAGAAAAAACTATACAAACATAATATTCTAACGAAACAAAATGGGTAAAAATCCAACAAAAACCAGAGAGGAAATGTTTTACCTATAAAAAAGAAAAAAAATTGGAAATTTTTCTTTTTTAGAAAAAAAGTTGAGAAAAGAATGAAATGAAATATTTAGTGTTTAGATCTGAAGATGATTTCTAGGAACTAAGGCTGGCAAGAAGTTACTTCATGGATCTACCTACGGGGAAGAGTTGGTCTAAGAGAAAAAGACTTCCCCCAAAAGAACAATGGAATGGTCACCAATCCATAAAGATAGTGGTGACATGCCTGAGAAGTGCAGAGAAAAAGACAGGTGAACATTCAAAAGAAGTAAGCAATGACAAATATAGTTGCAATCTTGTACCTCTCCAAATGGAAAGAAGATGGGTAGAAGCCTCATTCAAATTGGAATCCAGGAGGCCCTGGTGAAGGTGCTTCTCCTAGCCTTAGGAGAAGCCAGGGTTCTCACAATCTTCCAATTCAGTTGCAGGTTTTACTGAGACAATGATGTCTGCAGATGGATAAGTAGTAGACAGTCTTTTTCTCTCATTCTATATAATTCTGGGGGCCATCTTCACAGAGGATCTACTATTTAAAAGCCAACTATCCTCCTGGTTTCAGAACAAGAAACATGTTTCTTGAACCTATGTTGGGGACTTGAACAGAGTCTAAATGTAACCTATGATGTCATCTATCCAGGGGCCATCAGCACTTTTATGAAGACATGCCTCTGTGTTCTGCTTTTAGGTCTGTATAAACTTGTGTGATGTGATTTCCTGCCCTATTCCAAACATACTTGGGAGACATACTCCAGCCATAAATAACATCAGCCAATCCAGGGGGTGAAATCCAGAGAGTCTTGGAAAGGTTGAAGAACCCGTTCAGTGTACAGACTGCAATATTAAATTTGTCCAGCAGAGGCCTCTGGCACCGAAAGGATGGAAGCTGCTGAACTCTGGTAGGCAACAGGCAGTTAGTTGTACAATAGAAGTCCAACACCATAAAAATCCTATGAAAGACAAGAGTCCACAAGTCCAACATATGGACCAGCTATATGCACAGAGTTGGTATGCATAACATAAATTATTTTTTAAGGGATGAGTAAGGTTAACAAATCTACTGCTCTAGCCAAAGCAACCAAATTGGAGAGAGAGAGAGAGAGAGAGAGAGAGAGAGAGAGAGAGAGAGAAAGAAACTCATCCAAATCAGTACAAGAAGAGATAAAAATGGATATTACTAGAAACAAATGAATTCCATCTGATCTTTAGGCAACACTTCAAAGGCAACACTGAAAACACCAAAATAAGATGAGGATAACAAATCATAAAATACCTAATTAAGATCTTCATAAGATATGGATTTAAATTCTTCGAAAGAGCTTAAGCTATAACTCAAGGGAGTAAGTATTACAGAGTAGATGAAATTTCAAGATCTTTCTCATATTAAAGAAGACGAATGGATAAGGTGTGATGTAATTGGAATGGGAGGATCAAATAGGAAGGTGGAGGGAAGAGGTGAGAAAGGAAGGGAATATGGGGAGAGATGGCTAAAACTAAGAGCCATTTGAGGGATCGTATGAAAACATAGAAAACAGTAGAAGCTTTCTATAATATACACAAATATAGGGCCGGGCGTGGTGGCACACGCCTGTAATCCTAGCACTTGGGATGCAGAGGCAGGTGGATCACTGTGAGTTCAGGTCAGCCAAGGCTACACAGAGAAATCCTGTCTCGAAAAACTAAAAAACAAACAAGCAAACAAACAAACAAAACAAAAAAGAAAACCCACATATATATGAAGGTAACCTAAATGAAATCAACAAATAGCAGGAAAAACAGAGCCCTACTGTACATTTCTTGTCACCAGATTAAGAGGTACATCTAGTCATGTTCTTAGCCAAAGAGAAGCTAATGCCAAGGCTATTAATGGCCCTGCACCAATGGACAATTAGGCCTCATTTCTAAAAACGATATCTATACAACTGAGTGAACATGGAAATATCCTTCTGGTGCCCATCTAGAGTCTTCACTCTATGGGCTCGTTTTCATGGCACTGGAAAGTACTCTTGCACACTACCAAAGAAGAGAGTTAAATACCAATGCAGCTATCAATCCTTTGGTCTACAATGGTGTCCTGACTGCAGTATACTTGCGCAATAGTGACACAAAGCTTGTGGGAGTAACCAAGCAACATCTGATTTGATTATAGACCACTCCATGAGGGGGTACCCATACCTGATGTTGTTTGGGTGACCAAGAACCTGAGATTAGATAGGCCAGGAACCTATGGAAAACCCAAATACTGCTGCTCTGATAAAGGAATTTAGCAACAAAATGACTCCTAATGACATCCTGCTATACTCATCAGAGAAGCTTTCTCCTGCATCAGATGGGAATAAATACAGAGACCCATAGCCGGCCAATGTGCAGAGAGTGAGAGACCTTACAACACCCAGCCCTAAAGGGGAAGTTTCCATCAAATCCCTCCCCTCAGGGCTCAGGGAAACCTGTATAAGTTGAGGCAGAAAGAGTGTACGAGCCAGAGAAGTGGAGAACAACAAGGAAACAAGGCCCTATAATCAACAGGATCAGCATACATATGAACTCATGGAGACCTGATATGATACACAGGGCCTGCATAGGTCCACGCAGATGGCACCCTAGAGCTTAGAGGAGAAATGAACACATCCATCCCTAACTCAAAACCTATATTCAACTGATAGCCACTTGCAAATGAAAAACTAGTTATCTCCAAGAGAGTCTCACTAGGGAAATAAACTACTCTTAAGGGTAGGCTCTAGGAATAGATCAACACAGAACTCAAAAGTATCTTTGGAAGTTCTTCTTTTTCTCATACTGCATCTATATGTATGCATAATGCATATATATCATAATGCATATATATGCATATGTGCATGTGTGTGTGCAGTGTTTGTATATGCCACAGAGGCAGAAAAACAATGCCAGGTCCCCGAGAGCAGGAGTACAGGCCATGGTGAGGCAACCCAAGTTGGTGCTGGGGATGGAGTCAGGTTACCTGTGAGAAAGATGAGTCATCTTTCCATCCCCCACTACATGTTTTATTAAATAAATCTAGTATTCAATGTGTGCATTAAAAATAAGACTATGAAGCCAGTAACATGGCTCAGCAAGTAAAAGTGCTTGAATGGCAAGCGCAAGCCTGATGGCCTCAGACCTGATACCAAACTTATCTGATAGAAGGAAAAAAGCAAATCCTCACATGCATCCCATGGCCTACTTGTGCACATAAATGCCCACACTTACGCACCTGTGCAGGAGTGCATGTGTGTACACGTGCATGTGCACGCACACATACACTATGCATACAATAATAATAAAAATTTTGGATTAAGAATATATATTAAAAGATATGTCAAGTAACATTTCCAAGAGTGATCTAGAAGCTCAGATGATAAGGTTTCAAACTGTGATGTAACATTTCCAAACCTGTAGGGGAAAAAAGGCAAGTGGTAATGGAGAAGGAGGTCAGGGGTGAGGATGACGGGGAGACATGTAAACAGGTCTCAGGAGCTGCAGTGATAAAGAGGAATGACTGGACTAACAGGCTTGGCTTTTATTTTATATATACTAATACATCCAGGCAATAAGAAAATAATAAAATTTAAGAGAGAACAGCTAATGTACCATAATTTTTTTTCCACAGGGTTAAAAGCATCTTATTTTCTACTTTGAGCATCTAGGATATAATATACTTTTATTAATATATATGCTTATCAACACCCCAGGCTTAAAGACTTAATGATCATTATAATACTGCAGTATTCTGTCACTCATATAAACTACATTACATTTTATTTGGTACCTTCAACATTACCACTTTGGTCCTGCCACGGCACAGAGTCCAGTGAAGGGACTTCTCTTGCTTTTGCGCATACCCAAGAAGTTTGCTCAACAGATACTTCAGTTGCCCAGTCACATATGTCAAAGTCAAATCCACAGGTCTGATACTCTAGAGAAGAGACCAAAGGGACTTGGTGAATTGTTATGATCTCCTAGAGTGACTTCTTAACCAGAAATGCGTGCTATAGTTGACTAAGGGGACTTCTACAGAAACACAAGTGCACATTACTATCTTGAACTTTTATTCAGTAAAGCTTGAACCCAGACTGGTGTATCCAGCCATCTACAACTGGGGCATGATGCTTTTGTCTAAAGTTCATGCTGGAGACCTACATAACTGCATTACAAAAAGACATCACATGCTGTTTTAAGTGATTGTGTGTTTTGGCCCAACTCATAGCTATCCTGGGGTATAAGTGACCTACAGGCCAGACACAGCTGTAAGAATACCCATTCCACTCTACTTTGCAAAGGCTTTTCATTTGATAAAAATATGGTTATTCTCTAGTAATAACTATTTCCCTAAAAGTGAGATTTGTATTTTTTCTTGCATCAAAGCTCTTGAATAAATTGTAAGGCTTCATAATGCTTCCTTTTAGCTGCTTTATGGAATTATATCCATTAGCTTACTTACCATTCATCATAAAATTTGAATCTTAGAAGCCAAATATTATATATAATTTTAAGGAAGTTTTTAATGGTGTGTTCTTATGAAGCATCATGTTGAGTAGATGTGTTTAATCTTGACCACTGTTTTATTCAGCTGCAAACTTTGACACTAGGCTAAAACTAAGACATTAAAGCCAACAAAGGTTGGCATGTACATGCTCCTAGGCTGGTCTCTGGGCCTTAAAATTTGTGTCTATACCAACAAGATGGTCATCTCAATTTGACACTTACGTCCCACACCTTCATCCGAAGAATCAATTCTGCAGGGCTCCGTATCTGAACAGTGTAAGTCCTGTGTGTTTTTTGCCACGTCTTGACATGGTAAAATCTCATCTGTTAAATTTACAGAATAGTCACAAGTGAGATGTCGAGTCTCTTGGAAATACTTACATCTCTCTCAGAATGTTTCTGCTCAATAAATACATTCTAAATACCTGTGTACCCAGATTACATATTGATGATTAGAAAAAAGTGATAGAGAGACAGACAGAGACAAAGACAGAGACAGAAAGACAGTGACAGAGAGAATAAAGCAACATGCCACTGGTTCTATAGTAGATCGTGGTAGTGTCAGTCAGGCCCCAAATCAAGCTATCAATGTTTTTACACAAGCAATCTACACTAACATTTAAACAAAGAGTATAGGACTATAACTTGTTCCAGGAACTAATGTCGTGGGTGACATCCTTTGTCATTGGAGACAAAGTCTACTTTTGAACTACCATCTATGAAGCCCTTCCACAATTTGCTAGTTTGCTGGTAGAGATTGGTTCCTACTACTCCTTACTTCTGAAAATACTACCAATTCTCACAGACTCCAACTCTTCCTAACTCACTCTTGAACTTGTTCTGGTGATGAAGAGACACAACCTCATTTCTCCATTGTAGCATGGTAACCTCTGATGATATTGAATTCTCCTATAAGAATAATTCCAAGAGGCCCACTCTGCAATGAACACCCAAGGTGTATAGCTCACTTCTTTTGGTACCTTAACTCTAACAGACAGTCACGTTTCTTGGTGACACAAGGGAAGAACGAGCTGCATATATGATGGCAATCCCATGAGCTCATACCTCCTATTGACCCTGCAACTATCTTAGTTTATTTGATAACATTCCATGGTGTTTGCTCAGTGACAGCTTCATCATACCAGCACCTGTCAGCCTATGGTCCTACAGTTTAGTTTCATAAGTTCCTTCCATGTCATATCAGTTCCTGTCATGTATTCATATCCACATTCATGAATATATATTCGTGTATTCATATTCATCATTAAGATAGGATACCATTCCCTGTATCTTCTCATGCATGTCCAATATTCTCAAAACAACAACAACCCCAAAACAAAATACAGCCGTCTACCTATCTGGCATATTTATACAGCTTTTCAGTCCTCAGCATACTGTTCAATAGCATTTGTCATACTTGGCTGCTCCCCATTCTTGATTCCTGCAGCTTCCCTGGAATGAGGGGATTGGAAGACAGAGGATGGAGTATTCTATAAGCACAGCACACAGGTTTCTCTTATGTGACCAGATGTTCACTCTGAGCTGGAACTGCTGCTCTATCTCAGACCTGTCTGGACTCCAACTAGGACATCCTCCTGACATCGTGGCTCCTTCCCTTGGATGATTAAAATATACCTCAAAAAATGGGCCATGACCTAAAGTGTATTTTCCTCTGCCCAAACTATCTCTGGGCACAGCTGCCTGTTTAATCATACAAATGTCCTTGCACTTCAAAGCATGAAGTTTGTACTCTCTTTTCTTTTCAATCTCTTCTTTTTTCCTCTCCCTTCCTCTCTCTTCCTCTCTTAATAAACCCTACTCTCTATTCTCTCGCCTTCTCCGCCTCTCTCTTAAAGTAATCTCTATCAGAAACATCTCTCTTTTTTTCTGCAAAACACATAACTGACTCTGTTGTGATGATCAGCTCTGGCTCAGAGGAAAGCCATCTTCCTCTGGACCGTAGTAACGTTTTTGTTTGAGTCAGGGTATGATGCAGCCCATGCTCATCTTCCCATCCCTATCATATCTGCCCAGTGATTGCATTTCTAGACATGCAGGCACGTGCCTCCAGAATTTCTATACTAATAGAAGCAGAGATGACCTGAATTCCCAACCCTCCTGCTTTTGAATTTCTCCTAAGGAGAGGGAAATCTTTTCAAAGGATCCTCTTCTATGAGGGAGACAGAAAAGCTATTGCCCTGATCTCTAGTAACCAAGTATTCTCCTGCAGGCTTTTGCATTTACATATCTTCCTTATATGCACATGTCTTGTTCTCTGGACCCTTTGGCACTTCTGCTCAGTTACTATCTATGCATTTAAGGTCAGCATGCTCAGTATGCTATTTAAAATTACTCTCTCACCCTCACCTCTGACACTTTATCTCTTGCTCAGAACTTGACATAAAATATATTTATTTGAGTACTCTCATTTTATCCCTAATAAAAATGCAAGTTCCATGAATGTAATGAGTATTGTCTTTTTGCTCTTGTTCATCCTTATTGTCTAAGAATATACATATGTATGCATATATATATACACATACATACAGAATACAGGTGTTAAGTGCATATTTATTTCTTTAACAAATGAGTAACTGACCAAAGAAGCCAGATTGAAAGTATTTTAGGTCTCTAGAAATTGCTTTATATTTTATTTGTGATAAAAGTAAATCAATTGGTAATAGCAGTGATTTACCAATACCTACAGAATATGGTTTTTCATTATAAGAGTTTGAAAATGGTGAATATGCAAATCATCTTGAAATAATATACACTGGAAATAAAACTGCATATGCAATTTAGAAAATGATGACAATAAGTGAAGCTGGAATCAACAATAACAATCATCATGAAACAATTAAAGTGGTAATTTTGTGAATTCATATCAGTGCTACAAATCTTTTCTTTAGAGCTCCTATCATTGGGCCTAATTCAATAGAATGGTATATATTATCTCTAAATTACTACTATTTATACAAGACTTTACAAGTACTATAGGCTGAGCAAGCAGCATATTCAAGTGCAAATTGCATTTAGTTGTGATGTATTTTGTACGGATAGGAATTAAATCTTTCTCATCTTTTTTTTTTTCCTTTAGTTTAACCACTTTTAGCACTCTTCTCAACCAAATTTATAAGCACAGATAAAGGTTTAGGTTTGAATGAATGTGGTTTCTTACATTGTCTATCAATAAATCTCCAGGACACTGATTCTATTTTAATGTATTCAATCCAGTGCCTTGCTATCACTCCTAGATATTTTTTTTCATTCTTCCTTTCCCTCTTCCTCTCCCCTGCCCATCCTTTCCCCCTTCCTCTCCCCTGTCCCTCCTTTCCTCCTCCCTCCCTCACTTCCTCTCTTACATTGTACTTCATCTCAATTTACAGAAATACTTCAGAGTGGTAGTAAAAATTCTCATATCTTCAATATAAGGGAGATTTCCCACTATGGCAAGGCCTCTAGACTAATAAAGTCAGATGTCTAAAGAGAGCCATGCTTCAAAGCTTATCTTACACAAACAGGTAGCATGCAATTGGCCAGTAATTCTTATTCATTACCTAATGAATTCCAGGTCTCAAGGCTGTGGCAATGGAAATTACAATTGAGATCCAATTTTGACCCTAGAGGTTTTAGACAATTTTTGTCAGTTTTCTTTAATTAATAATGGATTTAGATTAATAATTATTGGTTCTTAAAAGGTTACTAGAAAGCTAATATCTTTAAACGGTAAGTAGGATTTTAGTTGCTTAACTCGATAATATTTATCCACCATGAAGATTCTAATTAAGCAATGATTTGTACATTGGTGTCATTTTACAAATGGCACTAAAGCAAAGTCCTGAAAACCCAGTCAAAAATATTTACAGAATTTCACAATATTCTCATTATGAGCCACAGCATGCAATCATTATAAAAATTATAATCATCAATTTATTCAAGAATCAATCAGTGTTATTCAAGATTCACTGATTAAACACATTTTATTTCATCATAGTCACAAGCCTTGATTTCTATGTTGTGCTTGCTACTTTGGAAGAGTCCAAATAGATATTTCTTCTAATAGCTGTAACATGAGCTTAGTACCTTGAGAAGGGCAGCAGCCCTATAGAATGGTATTTTTAAAAGTGATGGAAATGTCTAAAAGATTTCCTTAATACTAAAAAAGAAAAAAATGTTTACTTTTATTGTCTCAGTTAAGATTAGCAAATGATAAAAATAGGAATAATTATATATTTCTATAAAGATGTTATTCTATATTAAAATTAATATATTCATACTAAAACAATAGGGCTATTTCCCTCTGAACATATATTTACCAAGTAATGCATAAACTTCATCATCTGTTTTTCTCAAATTTAAAAAGCTACCATTGTTTTATATGTTTATTTTTAACTTACTTCTAATAACCTCAACATTTATTTATTCTCGATAGCCTTTGTCAATATTTGTAGATTTCTAAGAACAAATGCAACTCATATTTGGTACATGTATATTTAAGATTTATCTTTACTCTACTACATGTGCAGCCATTTTTTCCTGATGTTGATTTCCAGTGGTTCATTGCTATTACATAAAGATAAATTTGATTCTTTTTCTGACCTTGTCATCTGCTACTATAATTTGGGAGGAAGACCCAAACTAGGCTGTAGCTGTAAAGCTTTGGTCCCTTACATTTTCCCCCAGTTGAGGGCTTTGTTTGCTTTCTATGGTACCCCTTTTATGAGGCTGTCCCATCAAACATTGCATTTAACTGTTTGTTGTTGTTGCTGTTGTTGTTTTACTTTACTACTGCATTGTGAAGAAATATCTTACTAAGTGTCAATCGTTACACATAGGCAGATCATTTTGTTCAAGTATATTATGTTTTTGATGCCTTTCTGTGTGTGTGTTCTACTACCACTGGGGGTCATGTAATGAAATCTCCTGGAATAATCATATACTGCTTTTAATTCCAACAATGTTTTCTACATATTTTGAAATATTGTCAGTGAAGACATACATGTTGAAGATTATGGTGGTGGTAAATTTACCTTTAACCATTAACCAATACAATGTTCCTAGTCATTATTGTTAATGTCCATTGTACATTCCAATGCACATTTTGATATTGAAATAGCCACTCCCACTCCACCTTAATTAGAGATGTGTGCTGTATCTTTGTCGTTGTCATCGTCCTCTTCTTCTTCTTTCTCCTCCTCCTCCTCCTCCTTCTCCTGCTTCTGCTTCAGGACAGAGTTTCTGTGGACCTTGGCTATTGTTCTGCAGACCAAGGCTGGCCTTGAATTCAGAAAGATCTGCCTGCTTCTGCCTCCGCAGTGCTGGGCTTAAAGGCGTGTGCCGAAGGGCATGGTGGTGCACACCTTTAATCCCAGCAGTCGGGAGGCAGAGTCAGGTGGATCTCTATGAGTTTGAGGCCAGCCTGATCTACAAAGCGAGTCCAGGACAGCCTGGACAGCCTGGACATCCAGAGAAACCCTGTCTCAAAACACCAAAAAAAAAAAAAAAAAAAAGGCATGTGCCACCACTGTCCAGCACTCCATCCTTTCTTTTTATGGTTGTTGTTCCATTTTTCCTATTGAGCAGAGTCTTACTGTAGAGTCCAGGGCATCCTTGAACTGTGATCCTCATGCCTCTCAGTCTCGGAAGACCAGTCATAGAACTATTCCATCATGCCCAGTTGTCACAGTTCCATGCTTTTGATTAATATGTGTAGTTATATTTAAAATGGTATTTCATAGAATAAAATTAGTTCACTTTTTTATCCTAACTGACAACTCTGACTTTTAATAGTAATTGCTTTGTGATGAAAATGAAGTTGGTGATTTTGTTATCTTTTTGTTTGCTTCCTCTGCATGTATTGCCTTTTTCTCACAAGAGCATCCCCTACAGTATTTTATCTTTCCTATCTATTTATATTGGCCTTTGAATGGATTGTTTCAATCATTGAATATTTTGATACATTCATCTTTCATATATCTATTGCTTTGCACTCACTATGGTTCTAGGGAAATGCAAATTTTAACATTTTTCTTAGCTTGTTAGCAGTTCCAGTGTACAGCTGAAGTTTTAGAACCCTAGAAATTCTACATTCCTCACTTTATGCCATAGTTAATGGTGTTACAGATCCATTTATTGAGCATATAAAGGGATATGGAAATTTTCCAACAGTGTTGTGGGGTGTGGGGTGGTGAATATATCTAAAATGCAAATATAAATATCTATCCCATATGCCATCCTGTGATTACCTATGCTTTCAGGGGAGAACATTATTCTATATCTAGCTCTTTTAAAAATTGTTGTTCTTCCTTTATACTTGAATGTATTAGTTTTTTATTTTATGTTCTTGGTCACTCCTGGAAAAGACTGTCATAGCATTTCCTTTTCAAGACATCCTTCTAGTGATGAATACACAATCATAGAAACAGAGAATAAATGAGACAAAATGGATTTTGAAAGACAATAGAAAATTGAAGTTTACTCCTGAACAAGTGGATTTTCAGTTTCCAAACTGGCTCCCACTGCTTATTCCTACTTTAGGAACCAAAAGTAAATATTCAGGAGAATTCTGTGCTCCCTAGCAATGAAAGTTGTCCATATGAGAAATGGCTGATCAATGACACATCTTAATATATCCCCCCTTCCTCTGTTTCTTGTTCTAGTCCCAAAATTGACATAAGCCAAACAACATGAGGAAAAAATTAAAAATGCTACTTTATCCTTGACTTTCACAGCAAGGAGAGGAACAAACTAAGTACTTACGTCTTTATTTTATAAGGTAATATAACCAAACTTCTCTGTTTACATCCAACTAAATGCATGCCTAAGCCTAACTTGTATTTGAAAGTTTTATCAGATGGAAGTACCCAGAAGACATCCAACTGGCTCTGTCTCACTGCTCCCACCCAATCCCACCCCAAGGCATCAGTAAACTAAATCATAGACTCTCTTTAATGAGGATTCTGCTCTTTGCCCAAGAATCAGGAAATAACCAAGGCTCACATTTTGTAAATACCAGGTCTGTTTCTGAGTGCTCATTTCACAGGAAATGTCCTGATAACCTAATTTAAAAAACAGGTCCCATCTTCAGCGATCCTCATCTCCTGTGTCTGGAGGGAAGCCTGGTCCCACTCACTCCCACACAGGGTTCTAATGATTAACTACATTCTGTCTGTTATGCTACTACCTCAAGCTAGCTGCTCAGTCCCACTGGAAATTTAATGCTTCTTAATTTAAGCACCATTCACATTTCTGCCATTTACAGAATGTAGCTGCACATCAGTCCCAGTCCCCAGCAATCACACACTGAGCTCTTTGCCCACTATCAACCTACCCTCATGCTGTTGATTTTTCCTTCTAAACCATTAACTATGCTCCCTCTGACTTTTAAGTGATTTTTTTTTAAACGAAACACCAAACCTGCCTCTGTCCCCCGTGTGCTGGGATTAAGGTCATGTCTTTTACAGCTTTCTTAAAGGTGACATCCTTTCTAACACCCTACGAGTTATAAGGTCTACATTAAGCCTACCATACTTCTAACTCCCAAATGTTGCCCTTTCATAACTATTGGTCCTTTTGTGAATAAAATGTCTTATTCATGAATTCTCCTGTATCACAACTGTGTCCTGCATATGCATATCTTACATCACACGGATTGAAGACCTCAGTCTTGAATTCTAAACCTTCTCTAGTCCCAGCCCAACATTGGTGTATGAAATCAACATACAAAAGGTACAGTTAAAACAAACAAGCAAAAACCTTGAAATGTGTAAAGGCTGACTCCTTCCTAGTAACTTTCACTTCCACAGATTATCAAGTACATTGTGAGTAAAATGCCTTATTGTGTAAAATTATAGATATTGGTGTTTTTTTTTTTTTTATCAGATCTCAGGTTTTTCCGCAATGCTCATTGAATGTTATCATCTATTTACTCTCTTCTTCTTCTTCCTCCTCCTCCTCCTGTAGGTATTTGAAGTACTCACTACAAATTTTTACATTTATCTTTTGAACAAGAATTATACTCCTTCTACCTTCATCATTATCCCAAAATGGTGATCACAGATAATTAGGAAGTTTGCTTTAGTTTCCACAGCTAACAATGGAGAGAAAGTCCACATCTGAAAGGATATTAGGGTTTTATCACTGTCAAGCAATATCCAGTGATTTTCCTGTGGAAATTTGTAATGTTAATATAGTATCACAGGCAGAAACCCAATGGCAAGGCAAGGAAAAATCCCATCTATTGGCCGGTCACATTGCCTGTTTTTCTTTTGGGGAATATTAACTGGACTAGCCAAATAAATACATCGAGTTCAAGATCACTTTGACAGACTCAAATTTCTGCAGAAAACAAAAAGAATGCCAAAGCGAACAAGGTAAAAAATAAATGCCTCATATAAAAGACTGAGTGAACACTGGCTGCATGCTTGCTGTAGGAGCACCACACCAGGTAACAGAAGGAGAGACTATGAAGGGAGATTTGAGCAGAAGAGCAGTAAGCAGTTGTGATAGACTGTATCCTTCTGGCCTAATCAATGCTACTCTCTTTTCCTGAAACATCTTTGAGCTTAATAATCTGAGTGTTTGGCTTGGCTAGCATGAAATCTATCCCCTGAATTATCTATTTCATTGTATCCTCAGGTGGTTTCTTATTTGATACACGGTGAAGATTGCAAAGTCCTTTATGTGTTTCAGTATTAGAAGGACCGTTACAGAACCCATAAATCTTACATATCTGCAACCTCTACCAAAGTAGAAATTACAATAGTCAAATTTCGCAAGTAATACAGAAATTCATTAACATAATATTTGTTCTATCTCAGGAAAACCAACATATCTCCTTGGATCCTGCATTATTAATTACCATAATGTTAGTATATTTAAACTAAGTTCAAACATGGAACTCCTTTTGACAAAATAATTTCTTTTGTGTGGATGTAAGTTGAGTTGAATCCCTCAGTGGTTTATGTTTTTCCAGTTTGATCATCTGTATGACAACAATAAGAGGTACTGGGGGCATTATGTGGTTGACCTTGTTCAGGGAGTCATTGAGACAAATAGTACATACCTTTAGGAAGGATCTAATGTAATTGTCATGGGATCTCAGCTCTCATGAAGAGTTAAAGAAGACAAAATCATGTTCCTACCATAGTTTCCTGCCCATTATATGCTCTTTCCCTCTTAAATACTCTTTTCTATGATGTCATCTATATGATGTATTTCTGCCATCAAGTTGTAACCCTGAACCTCCAAAATTAACTTATTTGCATTTTATCATACCTAATCTAAAGAATTTAATTATAATAACAGAAAACTGACTACTATAATAGCTATTTTATTTAGCTATATTATATTAACCTACAATGCAATAAAATGGTAAATTACAATAACATATGCATATATATGATCCTTGCTCTTTTGAACAAGTTTTTATTCTAATAAAATTAAATTTTAATACTGAAATTTCCATTGGCAAAATATAAAGAATTGAATATTATTTGAGTAATATAATCAAGAGGTCAATATTGGTGCAATCTTATATTTGTCATACATAGTGTATCAATGTATTCTATTTCATTCCAAATAGAAGATAAATTACAACAATTAGTTTTCCAACTGGTGCCTTGCATTTCAAGTATGTGGTAGCCAGTTTCCTACCAGCCCCCTGGAAGGCATAGAGATCTCTAGTTTAGATTTAGCTAGCCAGTGTAAACATCACTGTGAGATTAAAAGCTAACACTAAATCATCCTACTTAATCCTTTATAGCATCAGAGTTTGGGAAAGAGCCTATCTTCACTTCCTGTAAAACAGTGAGTGTATCAGAGCAATGAAAAACATCCTCTATTGAAGCACCACAAGAAAACAGAACAGCTGAAAGTTGTTGGGATGCCTACATTTTTAGAGAATAAGAATCAAGATGAGACAAAAGCACTTACCATCTGCTGGCAAGCAACCTGAACTGAATGATATGTCATCGATAGCTATAGCTTCCTCTTGTCCATGAGTTGCAGGCATTTGAGCCTGAAAAAGAACCTGCATAATAAAGGCAAAACAAATCAAGAAGAGAAACAGAAATCAGGGGCATCACTGTCTCACGATGCTATAGAAGAAAGCCTGCAAATAAGACACATACCACTTCCTGAAAGTACTCCAGTACCACACAAATTTCAAGCAAAAAGGACCAAAGCAAATAATTTCACAAGAAAACCAATGTAGTTCCCTGTATTGTAGATGCATGGGGCCATGACCATGAACTCACATAGCTTCTCTCCTACAGCTACCTTACATTTTGTGTCTCAGTATATGCCATATATGTGTTCACATATTTAACTTTAAACAGCCTTTAAGCCTAAGTCCCATCTTTATCTCTGAGCCTTGGCAATTCGTTCCATTTTTACTGCGAGTTCTTCACATTTTATTCACCATCTTGCCTAAATTGTCATATCCTGCTATAATGGATCATAGAAACCCAGAGAGAAGCCGCTCCATTTTCCACCTACATGAATCAGTAGACAAATGGTGAATTGATGGGAGTTCTATCCCTGCCTCACCAAAGAATGCCAATGACACTTGTGGTTTCATTCAAGTGTGTGGACTGTTCAGCCTTGTTCAGAACATGAACACTAGCACTTCAAATATCAGTGCTACCTCTTGGTTTCTATTTTAGTATGCACCCACCAAGTCAAATCCCTGTACTTAGTAACACTCACGTTTGACATTATAGATCATAATGTGCGGGTATTATTCCTTGCCAGGAAGATGTTGTCTATTATTCTATAAAAAAAAATCCAACAAAAGGCATGTAACATCTATAGAGTACCCTAAATATAAGTCTAAGAAATTCATATTCCCACACACGAAACAGAAAAAATGGAAGGATTGCATAGAAAGCAAAATGATATCAGGAAGATGCAGAAGGCATTGTTAAATAAAGATGATTTCAAAGGGAAGGAGTATCCTCCTCATATGGATATGTAAAAGAGTAGTAATAAAAACAACACAAATGCCTCAGTGGCTAAGAGCAATGGTTACTCTTCTAGAGGACCAAGATTTGCTTTCCAGTGCTCACATAGCACCTCACAAACATTCCTGTAACCCCAATTCCAGGGGACCTTTTCTGACTTCTGCAGGCATCAGACATGCAGGTGGTTTACAACTATTCATTCAGGCAAAACACTCACACACATAAAATAAAATTCAGTGGAAAAAAAAATAAATACACATAAAATAAAAATAGACATAAAATAAAAATTCATTAAAAACCTCTAAAAATCAACAAATAGCCCATTATGATATGATTTGAAAACAAATTGTACCTAAAACAGTAACTGAGATACAGGTAAGTGGGAGAGTGCCTGCTTTGTGTGCCTGAGGCCCTAGCTGTGCCCCTCAAAACTCATTCTGTGCCATGCCACCTCGACTTCCAGAGGCACAGGAGGATTCAAAGTTCAAGATTATCCTCTGCTCTATAAGGAGTAGACGCTATCGTGAGCTTCATGAGGCCCAATATCAAAAGAAAGACAGGGGCTGGATTGAAAAAGAATAATGGCTACTCTTTCAAAGACCCAGAGTTTGATTCCCAGAACTCTGATGGTACTCACATCCATCTGTAACTCTAGAGCCAGAAGACCCAACGCCCTCTTTTGGCTTCCGCAGATATTAGGCATTCATGTATATATATATACAAACACTTACATAAACATACAAAACAAGTAATTAATTAATTAAAAATTTAAGAAATAAAACACAAAACTGAGTACATAAATAACATTAAATATTGTTACTATAACAGTTATTGAGTTATGGAAGCTATCCTGTGAATCACGCTTGCAAATATGACCTTCAATATTTCTATAAATTGTTCTTTTATTTTTCTGAGAGCTTTTCTAGATGTCTATGGTCTCTAGCTCCTGTGGAGTTAAGCATATTCCCACAGTCACAATATTTAAAGTAAAAAGTAGAAATAAATGTCTGTTCCATTACCAGTCTCAGTTCTACTTCTCCCCGTTCTCTTTGCCCAAAAGACCGACCACCCATCACCAGAGCTCGGCTAGGGTCCAGCCCGAAGAAACACATATTTTACTTGACAAGGTCTGCCACTCTCCTGGGCTCTCCTGCCATGCCTCTGCAGCCTGCCAGGCATTTCCCCTTAAATGAGAAAAGTTACTTCTAATTCATAATACGCTGAGCTTTCTCCTCAAATTGAACCTCTCACTTCATTCATTTGTTGACAATGAATCAGGCTGCCGACACAGCGATGCTCAAACTCCAAAATGACCTTTAGAATCCCTTTCTCCTCGGGTCTCCTGTCTAATCAGCCAAGACCTATTAAGTCTGTTTTCCTTCTAGCCTTGCTCCCATTTCTATTTCCTCATGCCTGATCTATTGAAGCGGCCTTTAAATTACCTTCCTGCCTTAATCCTTTCCTCATTAGAGTTTGCAATAGACATTATATGTTTATTTGGCTCAGCTAAATCACAAGCTAACCTGGTATAACTGAATAAAAGTTCTTGTGAAAGCTAGCTGCTATTTGAGGCCCCCAGCTCAGCCAGGGGTACATTTTTCTTAAGAGAGGAACAGTTTCTGCAAGGGAAATTTTCTAATGAGTCTGTAAGACTACAAACTACAAAGTCCATCAGGCTTAACTAAATGGCCTCACTAAATAGATTTAAGCAAAAAGACTTTTTTCCCAGGGATGCTGGTTATTATCTGGAAAAAAAGACTTAATGCAAGTGAAACCCCAAGCCTATAAGAAAAAGCCAGTCCCATGGATGGCCAAGGTCAGAAGCTGGCCCGGCTTGTGGTAGTGTAGTTTCCACAGAATGAGTTATATAAATTCCTTGCTTTATCCAAAGTTTCCTCAAAGTTTTTTTCCAAACATGTATGTCATTTGAATGGTATTAGGAATTTTTTTTTTTTTTTAGATTCTATCTTTTTTTTTTTTATTAATTTATTCTTGTTACATCTCAATGTTTATCCCATCCCTTGTATCCTCCCATTCCTCCCTCCATCCCCCATTTTCCCATTATTCCCCTCCCCTATGACTGTTCCTGAGGGGGATTACGTCCCCCTATATCTTCTCATAGGGTATCAAGTCTCTTCTTGGCTACTTGCTGTCCTTCCTCTGAGTGCCACCAGGTCTCCCCCTCCAGGGGACATGGTCAAATGTGAGGCACCAGAGTACATGAGAAAGTCATATCACACTCTCCGAATTTTTTAAGGATCAAACTAGCCCCGGAAAAGGAGAGAAAAGGAAAAAAGAAAGCAGCAGACTGCAAGAGAGGTTAGGGGTTTATGACATCTCAGGAGAAGGTGTACCCTACACTGATCCAATCGTAAAATGACACGTTTATTTCCTCAGACATGTTAGAGGAAATGACCTCTTTTTAAAAATTATTTATTAATTTATTCAGATTACAACTCAATTGTTATTCCATCACTTGTATCCTCCCATTACTTCCTCCCTCCCGCTTTCACCCTATTCCCCTCCCCTAGGTCTATGACCGAGGGGGACCTCCTGCCCCACTATATGGTCATAGGCTATCTGGTCTCATCTTGGTAGCCTGCTTATTCTTTCTTTGAGTGCCACCAGAGTTCATGTCAATATGGAGTACCAGAGTTCATGTCAAAGTCAGTCCCTGCTCTCTGCATAACTGTGGAGAATGTCCTGTCCATTGGGTAGATCAGAGTAGAGGTTCAATGTTTACTATTTTATTGTCCTTGATTAGTGCAATAGTTTGAGCAGACCCCCCTGTTCCATGATCCACCTATCACAATGTTCTTCTTGTAGGTTTCTAGTATCCTCTGGGTCCTTCTATTTCCCCATCTCCTATATTTCTCTTAACTAGAGTCTCAGTAGGATGTCCTCACATCTATCCCAATCTCTTGGTAAGTGAAGGCTTTAAAAACAAGGAAATCCCAACATTTGTGGACAAATGGACGGGATTAGAAATGATCATAATAAGTGAGTTAACCCAGAAGCAGAAAGACTCATATGGTATATACTCACTTATAATTGGGCACTAGCCCAAAAGGAATGCCCCATGAAAGTCTTCACTTATAAGGAAATGACCTCTAAATGGAGACAAGTGGTCCACCACTCTAAGGATACTTGATATAAATGTTAGAGGAAGCTGTGATATCAGATCAGCAACAGACCAGAGTTAACAATAAGTACCTGACCAGAAACTCTTACACTTACAGAATCATAGTGATAAATGACACATGGATAAATTATAGAAAGGCACATGTCACTGGAGCTTTATTAATTGATAGTATGAAATCAAATACTTTCCAATCAGTCTCTTTTCTTTTCCTTGTGTTTTTAGACACTGTCCCCTCATATAGACCAGACTGGCCTTGAACTTAGATTCTCCTGACTCCACTTCACAAGTAGTGGAATTACAGGCATGCGTCATCATGCCTATCTGTCATTTCTCTTCCTTGGAATTTTAAAACAATACCAAATGTAATCACATAGATCTACAATTTTTTTAAAGTGATTGAAATTCACTAAGAATGAAATAGCACTCGGGTTTCATGAAATGCCACCATATAAAGCAATAGTTACTGAGTTTTATGCGGCAGAACTGACTACTTTTGTATGTCCTGATTTGTAGCTACATCTTCCAAAACTGTTTAGTTAGACACAGTATAGAAAATTATCATAGTTCAAAGACTAAGTGACTGACATCGGAAACGAAACTTTCATAGATTCTAACATGGTGTGATGACATGATAGGTTAGTCAACTCCGTAAACTTCAAAGCTCTGGTGCCAAAATGGGCCTGAGTCATCATTCCCCTCAGAGGATTTCCTTGAGGGGCCAATTAGATTGGGCACAAAAGACTAAACACAATCCCTTCACTGTAGTAAATTTTCAATAATTGCTAGTTGCGCCTATGCCCTACACATCTTCAAAGCATCTATGAAACGCTGCTGGCTTTGTCCCTAAGGTCGGCTCCCTGTTTATGGACCAGCTCATCCTTAAAACTCAAACACTCTGGTTTTTATTAAGGAATAAAGCTAGGGGATCTCTCCGATGAAAAAGGGAAAGGGCCTTGGATGACAAGTTTCCCCAACTCCCGTTAACCTGGGATGTAGCTGTCAGTGACTGAAATAGCCCATCTAGGTATTTCTAAAGAAAGCACGTGAGGCTTTAAGCTGTCGGAAACCACCATGGAGGGCAAAGAGTGGAGAATTAAATAATTCCTGAAGGCTTCTGAGTTGCTGAGGCAGCAGAAGTAATGTGGAGGTGCTGATTACAAAATTCCTCAAGTTCTTAAGGAACAAGATAGTGGCTGCTGGTGGGCCATATTACAAGCACAGCACATCTCTGCAGCCCACCACACAGCAGTGAATGAACATCTGCTCACTTGCTGACAGGACAGAATTAAAGCTGTCCATAGATTTAAAGCATGGGTACAGTCTGAGTAGGCCTGGGGCCACGCAGTTTCCTCCCTGGTACAAAGCTTTTTACGTTACAAGCATTATTTTTCCATAAGCAATAAAGTATTTAGGGAAGCACGGCACTTATACTGAGAAAGCATCTATGTTAATTGCAGCTGCTGTTGAACTTGAAGAACTCTCTCGTGGATGACCTAAGTGTCCCAGCCATAGCGGAAGTGCCCCAGGGATGACGGAGTCTGCAATTTTAAGTTTTATATTGATGTGATGCACATTTTGACTGACAAAATCTATAGCATTTGAATATGGGCACTCAGGGTAACCAAGAAACTCATTTTGAAAGGTTTGACCTACAAGGTCCAGCAAGGATCGCCTTTGTCCATCATTCAAATCTATGCCAATTAAACCAATAAAAACCTTGACCTAACGATATGAACAACTAGAAACTAAAAGTGTGTTAAGTTGGCTAAGATCATGTAAAACTTTCTTAGTGTCTGCTGTTTCAAAGTTTAAAAAAATGAGTAAGTATTGATTAAAACACCTAAAAAGATTCTCATCTGTCATTAAAACTGACACGCGACCAGAGGGTAATGGGGCAAAG
Organism: Acomys russatus; assembly: GCF_903995435.1. NCBI lineage: Eukaryota > Metazoa > Chordata > Mammalia > Rodentia > Muridae > Acomys > Acomys russatus. Next base: position 47,831,037 of record NC_067145.1, read on the forward strand.
TCCATCCCACTGGAGTGGCTCATTCTTAACCAAATCAGTGATGCAGGAAAGGTTTTAGGTACCATTTTAAGAGATGTTTGCTATCTGTGGGGAGCAGATATTTGTTATTGCAGTGTATTTACCTGGATGTGGTGTGTAGTGAGCTCCCCTGGAGACCAGTGTTCACTGTGACTACTAAGATGCGATTCAATGCTAGAGGAAGGACGTGTTATATTTCTTACTTTACAGCCCTCTGTGTGTGCCTTCTGCATCATGCCAAGCACATCTCAAGTACTTCATACAAGTCATACTGAAATAAACAAAGCACTGTCTCATAGTGTAAGATGTCTCCCGCACAACATTAACAAACATGGATGTTTGGCCTCACTAGATTATAAACTCTCAAACTGTAAAACTATGTCCAACCATAAAGCTATCACATCTATACGACATTTAATCAGATATTAAATTATTTCTGATTATTTCTTTGAATAGTCTTTTAGTTTAACAATGACTGAGAATTTCAAGTACAGTGATTTCATGGCATCAACTAAGAAAATATGTCACTCATGTGTCATTCTACATTTATAACAAGCATAGATACCTCTCATTTATCCATTCTTTTCCCCTTGTCACTCAAAATTAGCTGAAGGTTAAATTGAAGCTAGTTCATTCCATAGACCTAAATAACTGGATATATACCATCAAATCAGATATTTCTGTATAAAATTTATTTTTACATGATATTTATAAATAAAAAGTTAAGGGCACCTTACATCTCTCAACCTTCATCAGAGAAGTTTCTATTTACAGTTGATTGTCATTAACACAGAGATCCACAAATGGTCAATATACAGACACTAAGGGATTGTGGAGTGTTCAGCTCTAAATGGAACCCACTATCATACCCACTTCCCCCAACACTAAGGGGTCATCATGGAAGAACGGGTGGGAAGATTTTAAGAATTACAAATAATAGATACCTTCAGCGAAGGTTTTGCTGGACAGGGCTTCTGCACACCTCGATTCACAGCATTAGTGACTACGCGTACAAGATCTACACAAGGTCAAGTCACCTAAAATATCAGTATGAATGAGGAGGCTTTCATGAAATACCACTCCTACCTGGAAATTTAAGGGAGCTAGAAGAAAAAATGTCATTTTCCCAGCTCCTTAGATGGTACCCATGCTCCAACAGTGGGCTTATATACAACAAAATAGAGGCAGCATTAGTGGTCCCAATGTTATGTTTTTAAGCGTATGTAGTTGGGAGGAAAAAGTTTGGAGGGGGTAGTGGGAGAATTTGAGGGAAGGAAATAGTAGCTTATATTTGCTCAAAAGATATTATATGCCGGTGTAAAATTATCAAAAATAAATAAGCAAAACTAAAAATAAAATAATTGATAATATTCTAGTAATAACTCATAAAGAAAATCTGCTTGGGCTGGCTGGTCCAAAAAACATGTTTAGAAAGTAACTCCTTTATAAAAAATAATATCCAGAGGGTCCTAGAAACCTACAAGTAGAACATTATGATAGGCAGATATGGGCCCAGGGGTCCCGCTCAAACTAAGGCACCAGCCAAGGACAATACAGGCGGTAAACTTTAAACCCCTTCCCAGATCTAGCCAATGGTCAGAACATTCTCCACAGTTGAGTGGAGAGTGGGATATGACTTTCTCACGTATTCTGGTGCCTCACATTTGACCATGTCCCCTGGAGGGGGAGACCTGGTGGCACTCAGAGGAAGGACAGCAGGTTGCCAAGAAGAGATTTGATACCCTATGAGCATATACAGGGGGAGGAAGTCCCCCTCAGGCACAGTCATAGGGGAGGGGAATAATGGGAAAATGGGGGGGGGGCAGGGAAGAATGGGAGGATACAAGGGATGGGATAAACATTGAGATATAACAAGAATAAATTAATAAAAAAATTTTTTTTAAAAATCAGAAAAAAAAATATGCTTTAAAATCCTTCTCATCTTTAACAGGAAATTTTGCTTGGCCATCTCAAATGTTTCAATATGCAAAACTTTCTCAGGAAGTCTTATAATAACCATTATATTATAATTTCTGTCACGCATAACTTTTATTAGGCTGCATAAATAAGCTTGTGTTTTATAGGCTTGGGTTGGATTTAATTCATAAAATTATTTAGGAAAATAAAAGCTGTGTTGAAATGAGCTTAACCATGAGATGAATATGAGAATTGTTCTACTTCAACAGCATTTGGAATTAGTATGTAAATTAAAATCTCTTTATTCATTATTCAAAAGTATCCTCTTCTCTCAAATACACAGGAAAAGTTACAAAGAAAAATTATTATTGGGAAGAATACATATAAAGTAAACAAGTATAAAAAGTAAATTATGAAAATAAAAGGTTTAAGAAACTGAGGAGCTGATTTCACAGCATTTTATAGGATTATCATTAATCTTTATATTACTATACCTTAAAATATGTCCATTTTAATTCATAACATAAAGTCAGAACTTTGCAATGAAAATGCTTTTTTAGGTGACCAGCAATCCTACTTTGCCCAAGACTTGAAAAATGATGCAGAATCCCAACCCCTGGTAGATGAATTGTCAAGGTGCCTTGTTAATTGGCCTGTTCTGAGATCTCGGTTCTTACAGGTTTTCATCAAAAGCCATAGTTAGAGATAACAGCATACCTGAAACCGCTGTGAGCTCTGGATTGTAATAACATTTCTGTCCCACTGACTCTGAAGCACCTCTGTCTTCCGCCATACATGCTGGACAGGACTGTCACATGTGGTTTGGAAGCCTGCTGTCAGTGTGCCATTCTGGTGACTGGAGAAGTCATAAAAGGTAATCTGTAAAATACAAGTGGTATCTGCATAACTGCAATAAGGAAATTACTAGTGTGGCAGAATTTGAACTGCTTTGTGTTTTCAAATACCTGACAAACTTGCTGGTCATTGGTTGGAAGGAAAATTCTACTTCTTAAGTTTGAGGAGATGGAATCTGCTCTGGAGACCAGTATGAGAAAATGGGCTGTGACAAAAAAGAATTATCAAATTAGACTCAAACTGATCACTGGCACCTTTGTAAGCACCAGAGATGATTACTGTTGTATTTAAATGATGAAAAATAAAACAGAGTAGTGAAATTTCTAATATTTTATCTTTTATAATGTAAATTTAAAAAGCTAATAATGATTATACAGTTCATAACATTATTATAGGCAACAGTCTAAAATACAATGCAATCATATTTGAAGTAGTAAGTGACACCTCCATAAAGAAGTAAACCAGGAAGAACACAATTCTGGGACTGCCTATTAAAATAAGCTCCTCAGCATAAAAATCCAATGAGAACATTATTTTCTATACATTTGTCACAAAGGGCTTGGGGAATATGTTCTTAGCTTTTTCCAGAAACACAAGAAACATCTTGGAGCACTGCTATTTTCTCAGATGTAGAATCATTAACATATATCCCAATGTTTTAGAGCTTCTAATAAAATATATACTGGGTATTCCCTGGACTGTCAGAGAGTCCCTGATGTTCATTACCAGGGCTATCATAGCTGGTATAGAAGCTTCTGTCATCTGACACTCTATTTTCTACACTGCTGCTTCTCAAATGAATGAGGACAAACAGTGTTGACAGTGGTTATAATAACCTATCTATCCAAGTCACTCTGTAGTATTTTAAAGTCAGACTGGAAGTCAAATCTAATTGTCACATCAATATTAATATTATGAAGTCTAGCTTTTCTGGTATGCTGGTGGAAACATTGGGCAGGCATTAGCTTTCTGTTAGAGTAGTAACCAGATGTTGTGAAAATAACTAACTAACAAGCATAGGCAATGTAGATATTGTATTGGCTTTAAACAAATTATTAGCTCCACAAATGGAAATCACTGAGATTTAAATTGTTGCTTTAAAATATCATCCATGATGAATATAATATATGATAATATGTAATATAATGTATAATATGTTACATATAACATATAATATTGGTTAGAGTGAGGTATTGAAGTCTCCCATTATCAATGTGTAAGGGTCAATATGTGATTTAAGATGTAGTGATGTTTCTTTAATTAACTTGCATGTTCTTGTGTTTGATGCTTGGTGTATTTGGTGTGGTAGTATTAACATATATGTCACTGTTTTAAATTTTCTAATAAAATATATATTGGACAGTCGAAGAGTCCCTGATTTACTTTAACAGCACAATCTTGGCTGATACTGAAGCCTCTGTCTTATGAATATATATATATATATATATATATATATATATATATATGTATGTATGTATGTATGTATATGTATATGCATGTGTGGTTGTGTATTCAAATGAGGGAAACACACATACACACAAACACATGAGTGCACACATACACCCTATCACTACAAGAACAACAAAATAATGGGAATCAACAAACACTGCTCACTGATAAAGCTCAACATCAATGGTCTCAATTACGACACCAAACAACACAGACTAAAATAATGGATGCAATAACAGTGTCGTCTTCTACTGCATCCAAGAAACACACCTTAACATCAAGGATAAACATCACCTCAGAGTAAAGGACTAAAAAAATATTCCAAGCAAATGGACTAAGAAGAAAACTTGTGTGGCCATAATATCTCACAAAATAGACCTCAAACCTACATTATCAGAAGAAATAGTAAAGGACGTTACATACTCATCAAGGAAAAAAGCTCACCAAGATGACATTGGAATTCTTAACATTTATTTACCAAACACAAGAACACCGAAGTTCATAAAAGATTGTGGTACTGAAGTATCCCACAAATAGACAAGTCGTACATACAAAAACAAAACAAAACAAAACAAAAAAAACAGAAGTGCTCTAGCTAACTGATGTCATATACCATAGGAAACTAACAGATATTTACTTACAGATATTACTTACTAACACATATTTACATCCAAACACAAAAGAATATACCTTTTTCTTAATACCAATTGACCACATACTGAGACACAAAGCAATTCTCAACAGATAAAAGAAAATTCAAATAACACCCTGCATTTTATCTAACTACCAAATATTAAAGATGGATATCAACAACAGAAAGCATGTAAATTCAAGGAAACTGAATGGCTCACTCCTGAGGAAAAAAATGGATCAAGAAGGAAATTAAGAAAGAAATTAAAGACTTTTTAGAATTGAATGAAAATTAATACACAATGTACTCAAACTTATGGAACACAATGAAAACATACCTAAGAGTCAATTTGCCTACACAGAATAACTGGAGACACAGCTCACCTGAAAGCTCTAGAACAAAAAGAAGAAATCATATCCAAAAGAAGTAAATAGCAAAAATAATCAAATTCAGGACTGAAATCAACAAAATAAAAACAATAATCATGACAAAAATATGAAAATCAATGAAACAAAGAGTCAGTTTTTTAGCAAAATCAATAGGAGTAGCCAAATTAAGTAAAAGGTGAATAGAAGATCCAAATTAACAAAATTAGAGACAAAAGGGAGACATAACAATAAACACCAAGGAAATCCAAAGAATCATACTTTAAGAATCTGTACTCTGTCGAGTTGGAATAGCTTTAAAAGTATTTTTCAACATATACTACCTACCAAAGTTAAATCAATATCAGATAAACTAATTATACATACCTAAAATGCCTAGTGAAAGAGAAGCAGCTATTAAAAATTTACCAACAAAAATAGCATCAATCATATTATGTTAGTGCAGAATTCTACCAGATTTTCAAAGAAGAGTTAATACCAACACTCCTCAAATTATTTTACAAAATAGGGACAAATGGAACACTGTCCTATTTGATACACAAACCAAAGATCCAACAAAGATTAGAGACAAATACACCATATGAACATAGTTGCAAAAATTCTCAGTAAAGAGCAAGTGCTCTTTTTCTTATATATGTTTGGACTGTCCTAATCTGAGGTTGTGGTTTTTGTTTTATCTTTTTAAACTTTTTATTATGCCTTAGAAGCTTCCTTATTTCCTAATGAGGGATAGAAGGGGGTGCATCTAGATGGAAGGGGAAGTGGAGGGGGAACTGAGAGAAGTAGAGAGAAAGGGAAACCATAATCAGCATCTGTGATGTATGGATGAGAAATGACATTCATCTGCCAATAAATTACATAAATCAGTCATAATTACTTAATTACATAATTACTTAAACATTGTAGATTACTAATTTTATGTGTATGAGTGTTTTACCTGCATGCATGTATATGCACCATGTGTATGCCTGGTGCCCAAAGAAGGCAGGTGGGTGTCAGACCCTTTGGAGTTACTGATGCTTGTGACCACTATTTGGGTGCTGGAAGCACCCTTAAGTGTCCTTCTCTCTAAGCCTTTTCCCTGCTTCCTGTCCTGTGAAGACAGTCACTTCAACTTAGACATGACCATCTTAAAATTTGAAGTTGAGACCTGCATATGAAAGTGATCTTGCTGTGCTAGTTTTCCAGGCTTGTGTGACCTCACTGAGCACAATATTTCCCAGTTTCATCCGCATTCCTTCAAATTTCACTATTTCAGTTTTATAGTACTGAATTAAACTGCATTCTGTGTATATACCATATTTTCACTATCCATTAATCAGATGATGGATGAGGTAAAGAAACCAATTCAGGACCTAGACCAACGTGTATGAAGTTGTTAGCAATTTGGATGAAAAATTCAAGTATGTATATAGAAAAAAATCATGAAAGAAGTTGAGACTCTGAAAAAAAAAAAAGACCCAAATAAAGAAGACTCAATAAAAATAAGAGTTCATCAATCAGATTAAAAAGCACCATGTAAAGTGTAATTGACAAGCAAAACAAGTAGAATAATACACTCATCCTATCTAGAATACATCTGAGACCAGACCTAAGAGTCCACAGTGTAGAGAAAGCTCAAATAAATGTTAAAGGCCCAGCTGATATATTCAATGAACTTACAGCAGATTCCCAAAACCTAGAAAGAGAAATACATATCCAAATGAAAGAGACATTTAGACTCCAAATAGACATGCCTAGAGAAGACCCTTTTTATGATATATTTAGGTCAAGACGGCAAAAGGATCTTTGATCAGAACCATATTACCCAGGTAAACATATAAAGATACCTTTCATTCTTGAAAAGTAAATCACCATCAACCAAGATTGCTATATCCAGTAATGTTATCTCTTAAAATTGATAAGCCAGAAGTCCTCATCAATAGTTTAACACTTACATATCACAATTTAGTTCACTACAAGGGAGTCTTATTGGGGAAACAAACCACTCTTAAGGGTAGGCTACATGCCCAGCAGTAGATGACCAATAGAATACAAACTCAATGGTATCTTTGCAGGTTCTTTGTCTCATTATGGTGTAGAAGGGATTCTATTTTTTACCCTACAAGTGGTTTGCCTATATTATGCTTATGGTTTTGTGTTTTTATGGGATTCCCAAGTATCAGAATAAGTGGGTCTCTATTCCTTGTGACTTTTCTTGAGCTCTTTTCCTTCTGTTTGTTTGTTCAGTTCTGGTGTGTGTGTGTGTGTGTGTGTGTGTGTGTGTGTGTGTGTGTGTGTGTGTGTTTGTGTATGTTGGGTGTGGGTTACTTTATTTTACTGTATACTTATCCCTTAGAAGCCTGCTTGTTTTCTAATTAGAGACAGATGGGGATATTGGTCCCCATGGGGGTGGGGAAGTGGGAAGAAACTGGGAGTAGATAGATGGGTTATTGGGATAGAGTATATGGGGAAAAATGTATTGTCAATAAAACTTTTAAAACACTTTTATGCCAGTGCAATGATGTTTTTATTACTAAAGTTCTGTAACAGAACTTGAAACTGAGGTGCTGATGTCTCCAGCAGTTGTTTTACTACTCAGGATTGATCTAGGTATTCTGTTTTGTTGTTCTAATTTTTTGTTTGTTTGTTTCTACATTAAGTTGAAGATTTTTTACTTTCTATAAAGAATTATGTCACAGTTTTGATGAAAATGCATTGAGTTGGTTTTGTTTGGTAGATTGTTTTTGGTAGGATGGCCAATTTCACAGTATTAATTCTACAAATCCATGAGCACTATAAGGCTTTCCACCTTCTGGTGTCTTCTTCAACTTATTCCTTCAATATTTTAAAGTTTCTGTTATATAATTCTTTCACATGCCTGGATAGAACTATCTGTTTGTGGCTTTTGAGGTTATTGGGAAAGGTACCATGTTCCTGATTTCTCTCACATTATGTTTTTCATTTGTATTTATGACTGGTATTCAGTGTGTGTGTGTGTGTGTGTGTGTGTGTGTGTGTGTGTTAATTCTGTATCTTGCTACTTTCTTGGAAGTTTTTATCAGATATAGAAGTTTTCTGGTAGAGTACTTAGGGTTACATATGTGTATGTATATGTGTATATATATATGTATAAGTTTATCATCTGCAAATACAATTTAAAAATTGATGGAGAAACAAGATATTTTTAAAAAATGAAAAATGAAGGAATGCTAGACAATTAGGCAAGATCTGCATAAACTATTTAAAGAAACACTGCATATAGAGGAAAGGACATTTTCAACTCAAAAATTCTGGGAAATAATGCATTTAATAAAAGTAATATATGAGCAAAGGAGAGATAGAAGGTAGCCTACCATATTTGTCCTCTGAAAGACTCAACCCCACAGGGGATTGAAGCAGAAGCTGACTCTCACAGCCAAACTTTGGCAGAGCACAGGGCATCCTATGAAGAGTTGGGGGATAGATGGAACTGGGACAGGAACTCCACAAGAAGACCAACAGAGCCAACAAACATGGGCACAGGGAGGCCTGAAGAGACTGCTGCACCAACCTAGGGTCCCTGCTCAGATGTACCTGATAGGCAACACAGTCTCCATGTGTGTCCCCTAGTATGGTAATCATGGGCTGTCTCTGCCATGGACTCTGTTGTCTGCTCTTTGATCAATTCCTCCTGGTGGGGTGACTTACCAGGCCACAGAAGAAGAGGATACAGGCAGGCCTGATGGGACTTGATGAGCTGAGGTCAGTTGTTAGGGGAAGAGAGTTCCCATCTCTGAAGACTAGGGGTGGGGCATAGGGAGGAAGAGGGAAGGAGAGTTGGACCAGGAGGAGACTAGGAAGGGGGCTATGATCAGGATGTAAAGTGCATACATTTAAAAAAAACTAAATTAAAAAAAGACTTGGGTATTGAGAGAGAGATAGAGAGAGAGAGAGAGAGAGAGAGAGAGAGATTGACTCTCCTTCTTTGAGAGCCTATCAATCACTAATAGTCGTCAACTAGGTACGTAACTTTATGGTAAGTTTTCTTCTCCATACTGGTATTCTTCTGGCTTAAGTGTGTCCAGATCTTGTGCAAATTGCCACAACTACTGTGAGTTCATATGAGAAACTTCCGTTCTGTATTCAGGAAAAAAAAAAAAAATAGAAACAACCTGATACACTGTGGTCATCTACAACCTCTTGCTCTTAATATTCTTTATGTCCTAACTTGGCTACTTTTTTGTTGCTCTGAAGAGACACCATGATGAAGGTAAAATTATAAAGGGGGGATTTTATTGAGGACTTGGATATACTTGATACAGTATCTCTATAACCATCATGGGGAACATAGCAGCAGGTATGTATGCAGGCATGGCTCGGGATGAGTAGCTGAGAACATACATGTTGGCCATGATGATACAGACAGAGAGACACAGGCACACACACACACACACACACACACACACACAAACATACATACATACACACACACACACACACACACACACACACACAAACACACACACACACACACACACACACACACACACACACACATACACATACAGAGGGGGGTCATAGAAAGAGGGATAGAGGAAGAAAGTAATAGAAAGAACAAGAGAATTAAGTATGGAGAGGACTTTGGAAACCTCAAAGCCTTTCTGCAGTGACACACCTCCAACAAGGCCACATTTCCTAATCCTTCCCAGAAAATTCCACATATTGAGAACAAAGTATAAATATCTGATGCTGCGAGGGCCATTATTAGGAAAACCATGAAAATCCCATCTTCCATAATGATTCCTGAGCAGGGAGAGAACAGGTTGTGATATAGATAACCATTTAGAGTTGAGCATTTTGAAGTCTCTATGTTAATCACTATCTATTGTAAATATAAGCTTCTCTGATGATGTTTGAGAGGTTAATAATTAATATGTTAATCTATGGGTATAATGCTTTGTCATTAAGAGTTGTTTTAATAATGTGTCTGTTTGTGTAAATAATAGTAGTAGGTTCTTGTGCAGGGGCTGACCTGCCACAGGTTCATAGCCCCAATATTGGAGCTAAATATGGACTTCATTTCTGCAGTGCAATTTGAATTCAAGCATGAAGTGGTTGGTTACCCCCTATGTTGTCCATACCACTATTGCAACTGCAGGTATGTCTTGATGGCCATGTATTATTGTAGCTCTCAGAGCGTACAACTGATGGCTACTTTTCTCTTCCAGTAGTATGTACAGCACCCTCCAGCATTATGAATCTCCAGGGGACATAAAACTTCCAGATAACTATCAGTTTGACTTACCCATATCCCATGGCTCAACTTTGTGCTATCCTCATCAATGGGTTATTACTGGCAAGTTCTGAAAATGAATTAGTAGCATTGGCGATGGGCTAATGTTTAAGGGGCTATTGTACTTCACTTGTCAACAACTCCAAAATAGGTAACCCACTTATGACACTCAGCTTTATTATTTGTAGCTCTGTTACAGGGCAACTCCTCCATTTTAATTGTTTTTGCATATATCCATATTACTTATCAAAACTCTTTCGCGTTATTAATTGCTCCTTATACTCCCCACATTACCCTGTCCTCCTTGTCTTCTGAGTTTTGAATTGTTATAAAAACTAGAGAAACAGAAATAGCAGTCACTGACCCTTAATATTGGACATGTTTTAAACATAAAGGCATTGAAAATTATGACAAGAATGTGGATATTAAATGAAAATAACTGGAGGAATTATACCATGTAAAAGAAAAAAAAACACATGGGTTTGCCACAAAATCAGTCTGCTAATTAATGTTCAGGTGGAGCCAAGAACACAAGTCTCCACAATTCAAATGTATATTTTATTTTTGCTGTACCAAATAAAAGAAACATTATAGATATTGAAAAGTTAATTATGAGCATGAATAGATAATCAAAAGATTATAAAATTTCTTTCCCTAAAATCTTAGAAAATGGTAGGTATGTCTCTCGGCCATTGCCAGCCCTCAATTTTCATTACTGTGGTAACAATCTACTTTGCAGTTAGTGGCTGAGAATAGCACAGATGTATTATTTCACCATTCCTGTGGGCTACAGGTCAAGACACAGGGGGACTTAGTTGAGTCTTTGCTTAGATGTTCAAAATGCTGAAATTAAAGCGCTGGCTGTCTTTCTTTCTCATGGCTCAGGGGATGAATCTGCCTTCAAATCCAGCATGTTGTCAGCACAATTCTTTTCTATGCAGGTATAAGGTAAAGGCCCCTCTTCATCTGTTGGCCGTTATGCGATACTGCACCTCTGAATGCCCTCTTCGTCTGCTAGCTATTATGCGGTGCTCCACCTCTGAAGACTATCCCACCCTCTTATGCTTTCTTCTATCTGTATTTACGTCCACCACTGCATGTTCTCAGGCTTGTGAACCTTCAGTCTCCCAGATGCTCCCTTCTACCTTATCTCTCCCATCTTCCACTTCTTTTTTTAATGGCTCCTCTGATTACTTTTGGCCTGCTTCTGTTGCCCAGGATAATTTCCTAATGTTAAAGTAAACTAAGTGATGATCTTAGTCATATTTACAAAGTCCTTTCACAGCAGTACCTGTGTTTGATTTCATAACTGTGGCATAAGAATCTTGCTGAAGTGGGAATCATTAAAATTCTGCTAACCATGGCCAGGGAGATACCATTTGTTTCTCTTGTTCCTTATACTATGATTCAAGGTATTGGCCAAGTTTACAGGGGCTAAATATTGTGTGTTGCTGTTTATGTTTTCTTGATAGGATGTGGAGAATTCAAGTGAGTGTTTATGACTGTCTCTGAGCATACAGGCAGACAATTGACACCTGCTGAGTTCTTCCAACCAATCCAACTGGCAACATTCCCTGCTACCATATTTGACAGAGTTTCATTCTAATTCACAGCTGGCTATCATTCAAAAGCAAATAATTTAAATTTTCTATTGTATTCACTACAATATACTATTAATGAGTTTATATATTTCCACTGAGTATGCTTGTTTTATACTTATGACTCAATTAATTTGAGTAAATTTATATGTAAACAACACATATGTCCATAAAAATACAATTCATAACAAAACAAAGCAAATTATATAGAGAAATATTTCTACATTTCAATAAAGAATCAAAGCATGTATCATTTTTAGCTATAAAATTAAGTTTATACTTTAAGTTATTTGACAGTTTGATTACTAAGATTATATGATGGCATTATACTGATATTATATCAATTAATTTATGTACCTAAAACCTTCATTGACACATATCTCAGCTGAAATAAAACAAATGGAAAAACAAAGTGACGTTCTATTATCTGATATGCAATAGCTGTCAAGTTTGCTGGGGAACTCTGAAAACCCCATCTAACTTATTCTCTTCAGTTATGTAAACATACACAATGTGCACATGCTTATATTATTGGCTTGCCCCTCGGAATTTATGGTAGAAATTTAAGCTTTCCCCAAAGGACTACTTGAGGCAGAAGGAATTGTTAAGTTCCAAATATTCATGCCCTTGAAATCCTTTGGTACTCCTTAGCTACCATCATCCCTCACTAGGTAGGGCACACATGAGGCTGTCACATATGAAGGAGTTTGGTTCCTGAAGAGAAAATGAAATGAAGAAACAGTAGCAGTGACAAAATCAGTAGCATTCATGTGACATAAGACAGGGCATCCTTAGCATACATACATATATAGATACATGCACGCATAAATACATACGTACGTACGTACATACAATAGTCTAATCTTGATTTTCAAAAATAACCTTTTATTTATAGCTTACTTCTACGGTCTCCCTTAAACAGATGAACACTTTCTCCCAGGTAGGCCTTCCTTTGCATGGTTCTTCACGATACCTGTCATTTCCGCTCCTGCTTTGACCATTGAAATAAACCTTTAAAGTTCTTTCTCAAAAACCCTCACCCTATCAAAATCAGATTTGGTTCTGGTGCAAGAGCAGTTTGGTATAACTCATAGAACACCCCACTACGTCTTTCTGTATATAAGTGTTTACATCATTCCACAACACAAATCCTGAAGAGGAATCAACGACAAATATTTGGCAGGACAGAGACATGGCTCAGAAGTCTAAACTATCTCCAACTTGTTCAGATAATATGGATTCTGTTTCTAGCACTTATATTTGAGTGGCTCACAAAACACCCATAAGTTTTGTTCCAAGGGGACCTCATGTCTTCTTATAGCCACCACAAGCACCTACATATATGTATATAAATAAAATGTTTCTAAAAATTTTAAAACATGATATGATGACCTACATGAACAGCCTTTTTACAGGCCAGAGTATTTACCATAGTGTCTTGGAAAATAGACTTAAACAATAAAAACTTTTCAGTTGGGGTAAGAATATCAGCATATGTTAATATAAGTACATATATGTACCTATACGTCATCGTTATTTTAGTGTTTTAATGTTAAAAACCATGCAATATCACACTGAAATCTAGACAGGTGGAAAAGCACTCACTTTCATTCTACCATACACTTTATTTGTACATTTATTCTAAGAAAGAGATTTCATTCAAATAGTCAGTTCCCTTAGCCAAGATTTTCGGTCTACAGTTTTAGATACTCGTGGTAATCTAAGCAATAGAAATATCAGGTAGAAAATTCCAACATTAAACACTTGCAATTTTAGTCCGCATTTATTATGGTGGTAGATATGAATTGTCAAATCAACAAAACTTGAGAGTCCTCTGAGAGACTGGCTGTGCAACATGTCTGTGTGTTGGGTGGGATCTTGACTACACCACGTGAGGTAGGACCACCCAAGCCACATAAGTGTCATCATGTCATGGGGTGAGTCCTGGACTGGATTGAAAGGAGACAGGGACAGATATCCATTGCTCGCTCCTCCTGGCTGTGGGGGTAGGATGATCAGTGACTTTGGGTTTCTGCTCCCCAGCTTTCCCTCCACTAAGGATTTTGACTTGAACTATGAATAAACTAAAACTGAAGTTTATTTTTTCACAGGAACAGAAAAATAATATAAAATGGTATATGATTTTGTTTCATTATTGTTGTACTCTTTCAAAGATGTGCATGTATGTGCAATAAATAGTGTTTCTCCGTTTCAGTCACCCTCTGGGTTCTTGGAATGTATCCATTATCGATAAGAAAGAACTACTATATAATCAGATATCTTCTTTCAAGCGAAGTCCAGATGAATCATAAATAATAGCATAATAAAGATGATCATCACATGGAATCAAGATATAATTAATTTATATTGCTGGCTATACTTCACATTTAAAACAAACATAATGGGTGTATATTTTACTACCATATACTAATTATACTGAATTTTAAACATTTCACAATAATTAATATTCATTTCTTTTAAGAGGAATAGTAAAAATACTTTCTCCTCTATTTCTAAAATGCCATTCTGTCAGACATAAAATCCTCACTGTTTATTGAACATACTCATGGATGAAAAATTATGGTGTACTGGCAAATCTCATTGACTGACTAAGTTCTGTTTTATTTAATTTTAAATGTTTATTCATTGTTACTGTGCATTTCTGAGCAACTGCAGGCCTGCCACAGCACACGTGTGATGGTCACAGAATATCATTCAGTTCCCTGCTTCCACGTTAGGTTCTGAAGGTCAAATTCAGTGTCCCAGGTTTGCATGACCAGTGCTCTTACCCTCTGAGCCACCTCACAGATCCCACTGACTAAATTCTTAAGTTCTTAGTGGAACAGAGTCATGCTAAGTCCTTCTGTATGAGTTAGCTCCATTTCCACACACTAATTGGGACATAGATAATACAGCCACAGAAGGAGAATCCCTAAACAAAGGCAAGCATACACCTAGAAAAGATCATTCATTGGACTGAAATTTCTTTGGGTTAAAAACAATATAGAGGCTACCAAACAATACCTGCTGGACACATATATTTACAAACAGACTAAAACTTTGTCTCATTGTAAGTTTTAAAGTGCACATATGGAGGAGATCCAAGATGGCACCCAGCAGTGTGGATCGCGTTTGGAGGCTCCAGTGAACAATTCAGGGAATTGGACAGATTTCTGAGCCAGGAACATCGATGTCCGAACATCACGGCAGCGGGAGTGCTTCACGGTTCGGAGGGACCAAGGTGTGGAGGACCTGCGTGCCCCTGCACATGGGAGGAGCATGGATTTTCTCTGATCGGAGCGGCAGCGGCAGAGGCAGCAGCACCAGCAGCACCAGCGGCACCAGCGGCGATAGCTGAGGTTTGCATCTCATAGCCTTCCGGTGGAGGCGATTGGAGTGGTGGCTGGTGGGAGTTGCTGCGGGAGAGGGGACTCAGGGTAGGATTTGGGTCGCGTGGAGTCTTCGGACCCAGAATGGACTCGGCGGACAGTTCGGCTCCAGAGTCCCGGGTATAGGCCCAGCCCAGCAAGCAATTCTGCCCGAGGCACTAACTCAGCTTCAGCCACAGCTCCCCTGCTGTGGCGCAGGTGTAGTGGAGAGCTCAGTTCCACACTAAGCACCACCTCAGCTCAGAGGCAGCTCCCCTGCAGTGACACAGTCTGGGCGGAACACTTGGTTCCACCACCAGCACTAACTCAGAGCAACCGCAGTTCTCCTGTTGTGGCACAGGCTTGGCCGAGCGCTCTGTTCCACCCTAGGCGTCACCTCAGCTCAGCGGCAGCTCCCCTGCAGTGACACAGTCTGGGCGGAGCACTTGGTTCCACTACTGGCGTTAACTTAGCTGAGCTGCAGTTCTCTTGCTGTGACGCAGCCTGGGCAAAGCACTCAGTTCCAACACCAGCGCTGACTCAGTGCAGCCGCAGTTCTGCTGTGACGCAGGCTGGACAGAGTGCTCGGTTCCACCAGCTCTAAGACTCTGGTTGGACACAGTGTGCAGTTTGAATCCAGAATCCCTGGCTGAGATTGGTAGACAGTTCGGGCCCTGAGTCAATAACTGACCACAGTATGCACTTTGGGCCAAAAGGCCCTAGCTGAGCTTGGTGCGTAGTCCCAGCCCAAAAATTCTGGCTGGACCCTGTGTGCATTTTGGGCCCAGAATCCCTAGCTGAGCTCGGCAGACAGTTCAGGCCCTGAGAATCTAGCTGAGTTCAGCCCATGGTTCGGGCCAGTGTTCCTGGCTGGACTTGGCAGGGAACACAGAAGGCTGTGGATACCTTGGTCTGACCCAACGCTCATTCAGAGACCCAGAACAATTGCAGGACCCACAGCACAGGGGGGCTGAAGATCACAGGCTGTGAGAGACCAGAACAACAGGGCTAACCTCCTAACATCCACACCAGTGAAGCTTTGAGCTCCCAGCCTAGGGAAATTGTGAGAAAACTAGTGAATCTATCATCAGACTTCCTCCATCCAACTCTGGAAGCTACCCAACAAAAACAAAGACGGCAAGATGTCTAAAGGACAGCGAGAAAGCATACGCAAAAAAAACCCCAAAACAACATGGCGTCTCCAGTTTCCAGCTATCCCAAAGAAAACAACCCAGAGAACTCAAATACAACGGAAATACAAGAAAATGACCTCAAATCCTTAGTAATGAGGACGGTAATGGAAGAAACAAATAAAATTCGTAATCAAATGCAGGAAGACACAGACAAACAGGTGAGAGACATAAAAGAAGCACATAGAGTGGAACTGGAAAAATTGTAGGAAAATGCAAACAACCAGATGAAAGAAAGAAATAAAATGGTTCAAGCTCTGAAGACCTATAAAGAGGCAATGGAAGAAACTCAGGAATATACAAAAAATCAGATGAAAGAAATCAAAAAATCAGTTCAAGATCTGAAAATGAAAATGGATTCAGTGATAAACACACAGACAGAAGAAAAACGAGAACGTGAGACCTCAGAGAAGAAGGCGAGCAACACAGTGGTGAGCTTTTCTAACAGAATCCAAGAGATGGAAGAACGAATCTCAGGTCTAGAAGATACAATCACAGATCTTGAAGCAACCATTACAGAAAATGCCAAATCTGGAAAACTTCTGACACAAAACATCCAAGAGATTAGGGACACCATGAAAAGAAGAAATTTGAGGATAATACGCATTGAAGAAAGAGAAGATATCAGACTCCAAGGCCCAGAAACTATTCTCAACAAAATCACAGAAGAAATTTTCCCCAATCTAAAGAAAGAGATGTCTATAAACATACAAGAGGCCTACAGAACACCAAATAGAATTGACCAGAAAAGAAAAACTGCCCGTCACATAATAATCAAAACACAAAACATGCAGAACAAAGAAAAAATATTAAAAGCTGCAAGGGAAAAGGGCCAAATAACATTTAATGGTAAACCTATCAGAATTACACCTGACTTCTCAGCAGAGACCATAAAAGCCAGAAGGGCCTGGACAGAGATCCTGCAAACCCTAAGAGACCACAGATGCCAGGCCAGACTACTTTACCCAGCAAAATTATCAATAACCATTGATGGAGAAAACAAAATATTCCATGACAAAAACAAATTCAAACAGTACCTATCCACAAACCCAGCTTTACAGAAGGTACTAGAAGGAAAACTCCATCCCAAAGGGTCAAGCTACAACCAAAACTACCCAGGAAATAGATAACTATCCCATGGCAAAAACACAACTACACAAACGCTCGACTGGAAACAACATCAATATTAGGACTCTTAACAGTCACTGGTCATTAATATCTCTCAACATCAATGGCCTCAATTCTCCAATAAAAAGACACAGACTAACTGAATGGGTACATAAACAAGATCCAACATTCTTCTGCATTCAAGAAACACATCTCACCCATAATGAAAGGCATTACCTCAGGGTAAAAGGTTGGAAAAAAATATTCCAAGCAAATGGTCACAAGAAGCAAGCCATTTTACTATCGAACAAAATAGACTTTCAACCAAAGTTAATCAAAAGGGATAAGGAAGGACACTTCATACTCATCAAAGTTAAAGTCAACCAAGATGACATCACAACTCTGAACATCTATGCTCCCAATACAAGGGCACCCACATTTGTAAAAGATCTGCTAAAAAAGCTTAAACCACACATAGATCCCCACACAATAATAGTGGGAGACTTCAACACCCCACTCTCACTGAAGGATAAGTCATTGAAACAGAAATTAAGCCAAGAAATAACATCATTAACCAATGCCATGGGTCAAATGGATCTAACAGATATCTATAGAACTTTTCACCCAAACAAGAAAGAATATACCTTCTTCTCTGAACCCCATGGAACCTTCTCCAAAATTGATCACATCGTAGGTCACAAAGCAAGCCTCAATAGATACAAGAGGATTGAAATAATACCTTGTAATCTATCAGATCACCATGCTCTTAGGCTGCAATTCAACAACAACAGAAATAACAAAAAGCCTACACGTACGTGGAAACTAAACAACTCTCTGCTAAATGACACCTGGGTCAGGGAAGAAATAAAGAAAGAAATCAAGGAGTTTCTGAAATTCAATGAAAATGAAGGAACAACATACCCAAATTTGTGGGATACATTGAAAGCAGTGCTAAGAGGAAAATTCATAGCACTAAGTGCCTTTAAAAAGAAATTGGAAACATCACACATAAGCATCTTAACAACACAACTGGAAGCCCTAGAAAAAAAAGGAACAGAAACACCCAAGAGGAGTAGACGCCTGGAAATAATCAAACTCAGGGCTGAAATTAACAAAGTAGAAACTAAGAAAACAGTCCAAAGAATCAACAAAACCAAAAGCTGGTTCTTTGAGAAAATCAACAAGATAGACAGACCATTAGCCAAACTAACTAAAAGGCAGAGAGACAGTATAGAAATCAACAAAATCAGAAATGAAAAGGGAAACATAACAACAGACACTGAAGAAATTAAAAGAATCATAAGATCCTACTTTGAAGGCATATATGCCACAAAATTTGAAAATCTAAGGGAAATGGACGATTTTCTTGATCAATTTCACTTGCCAAAGTTGAATGAAGAACAGATAAACAAGCTAAATAGTCCCATTTCCCCTACAGAAATAGAAGCAATCATCGATGGTCTCCCAACCAAAAAAAAGCCCAGGGCCAGATGGTTTCAGTGCAGAATTCTACCAGACCTTCAAGGGCGAGCTAATACCGATACTCTTCAAGCTACTCCAAAAGATAGAAATGGATGGAAAATTACCAAATTCATTCTATGAGGCCATAGTCTCATTGATACCTAAACCTCACAATGACTCAACAAAGAAACAGAATTTCGGACCAATTTCTCTTATGAACATATATGAAAAAATACTAAATAAAATACTTGCAAAACGAACACAGGAACACATCAAAGATATCATTCATCATGACCAAGTAGGCTTCATTCCAGGCATGCAGGGATGGTTTAATATACAGAAATCCATCAATGTAATCTACCATATAAACAAACTGAAAATAAAAAACCAAATGATCATCTCCTTGGATGCAGAGAAAGCATTTGATAAAATTCAACACCCATTCATGTTTAAAGTTTTAGAGAGATCGGGGATACAAGGCACTTTCCTCAACAAAATAAAGGCTATATACAGCAAGCCAATAGCCAAAATCAAAGTAAATGGTGAGATACTCAAGGAAATTCCTCTAAAATCGGGAACAAGGCAAAGCTGCCCACTCTCTCCATATCTCTTCAATATAGTAGTGGAAGTTCTAGCCAGAGCAATAAGACAACAAAAGGAGATCAAGGGTATCCAAATGGGAAAGGAGGAAGTCAAGTTATCTCTATTTGCAGATGATATGATAGTATACATAAGTGACCCTCAAAATTCCACCAGAGAACTCCTAAAGCTGATAAACACCTTCAGAAAATTGGCTGGATGCAAAATTAACTCAAAAAAGTCTGTAGCCTTCCTATACACAAATGACAAGCTTGCAGAGGAAGAAATTAGGAAAGCCACACCCTTCACATTAGCCACAAGCAATATAAAATATCTAGGAGTTACTATAACTAAGCAAGTGAAGGACTTGTATGAAAAAAATTTCAAAACTCTGAAGAAAGAGATTGAGGATGACCTGAGAAGATGGAATGATCGTCCTTGCTCATGGATCGGGAGAATTAACATAGTAAAAATGGCCATCCTACCAAAAGCAATCTACAGATTCAATGCAATCCCTATCAAAATACCTACACAATTTTTTAAAGACATTGAAAGGTCTATTCTGAACTTCATATGGAAAAACAAAAAACCCAGAATAGCTAAAACATTCTTCTACAATAAAAGGTGCTCCAGAGGAATCTCCATACCTGATCTCAAACTGTACTATAAAGCAATAGTAATTAAAACAGCATGGTACTGGCACAGCAACAGGCTGGTTGATCAGTGGAATCGAATCGAAGACCCAGATATGAATCCTCACACATATGGTCACTTGATTTTTGACAAAGAAGCCAAATCCATTCAATGGAAAAAGGATAGCATCTTCAACAAATGGTGCTGGTCTAACTGGAAGTCTATGTGTAAAAAAGTTAAACTGGACCCATATTTGTCACCTTCCACAAAACTCAAAACCAAGTGGATTAAAGACCTCAACATAAAACCAGAGACACTAAGTCACTTAGAGGAAAAAGTGGGGAGGAGCCTGGAACATATTGGCACAGGAGACAACTTCCTGAACAAAACACCAACGGCCCAGGCCTTAATGTCAACCATTAATAAATGGGACCTCATGAGGCTGAGAAGCTTCTGTAAGGCAGGAGACACTGTCAAGAGAACAAAACGACAGCCTACAGACTGGGAAAAAATCTTCACCAACCCTACATCTGACAAAGGTCTAATATCCAAAATATATAAAGAACTCAAGAAATTAAACACCACCAAACCGAATAACCCAATTGAGAAATGGGGCTTGGAACTAAACAGAGAATTCTCAACAGAGGAATATCAAATGGCTGAGAAACACTTAAAGAAATGCTCAACCTCCTTAGTCATCAGGGAAATGCAAATCAAAACAACTCTGAGATTCCATCTTACACCCATCAGAATGGCTAAGATCAAAAACTCAAGTGACACCACATGCTGGCAAGGATGTGGGGAGAGAGGAACACTCCTTCATTGCTGGTGGGAATGCAAACTAGTACAGCCACTTTGGAAATCTATCTGGTGCTATCTCAGAAAAATGGGAATAGGGCTTCCTCAAGACCCAGCTATTCCACTGCTTGGAATATACCCAGAAGATGCTCCAGCACACAACAAGAAACTTTGCTCAACCATGTTCATAGCAGCCTTATTCATAATAGCCAGAACATGGAAACAGCCTAAGTGTCCCTCAGTAGAAGAGTGGATAAAGAAACTGTGGTACATATACACTATGGAATACTACTCAGCTATTAAAAACAAGGAATTCCCGAAATTTGTGGATAAATGGATTGAGCTAGAAATGATCATAGTGAGTGAGTTAACCCAGAGGCAGAAAGAATCAAATGGTATATACTCACTTATATCTGCATACTAGCCCAAGGGGCATGTCCCACGAAAGCCTTCACTTACCAGGCAACTGGGACAGAGGGGAGAGCATCCTATTGGGACTCTAGATGAGAGAAGCATGGGAGAATAGCAAAATAAAAGGATACAGAGGGTCCTAGAAATCTACAAGTAGAACAATATGATAGGCAGATTTGGGCCCAGGGGTCCCACTCAAACTAAGGCACCAGCCAAGGACAATACAGGAGGTAAACTTTAAACCCCTTCCCAGATCTAGCCAATGATCAGAATATTCTCCACAGTTGAGTGGAGAGTGTGATATGACTTTCTCATGTACTCTGGTGCCTCACATTTGACCATGTCCCCTGGAGGGGGAGACCTGGTGGCACTCAGAGGAAGGACAGCAGGTAGCCAAGAAGAGACTTGATACCCTATGAGAATATACAGGTGGAGGTAATCCCCCTCAGTCACAGTCATAGGGGAGGGGAATAATGGGAAAATGGGGGGGGGGGAGGCATGGGAGGATACAAGGGATGGGATAAACATTGAGATGTAACAAGAATAAATTAATAAAAAGGAAAAAAAATGCACATATGAAGCCAGAAGAAGATGGCTGTTGGATGGAATTTTTTGCTCTTGTTTATAAGCACAAATAAATATAAGGTTTCTTTCATGTCAGTAGATTCAAAGTTCACTGGGGAGAACAGCTATGTTATTTTCCACTGTACTATTTGGCTCTAGAGCAGTATTAACATAATAGAGATGCTCAATAAAGAGATTTTGATATACTATGGAAGCTAATAAATCATCATTCATTTTCCTGATTTCAATATAAACAGCTATTCACACTATAAAGCTGCAAAAGCATGATATATAGTGATCACGGGGGATTCCTCCCCATTCTTCCTCAAATTCTTCTGGTTAAATAATCCAACCCACTATCATGCAAACGGCCTAGTCCTAAGGTATGGATCTTTATTTTTATTCCTGGGGGTGGGATGGGGCAGCATGAGGAAGACTGAGAGGTGCTGGGATTCACAAAAATGAAAAACTCAGAGATAAATAGATTTCATTATAGGACAATGTTTGTTGCCTAGTGTTATTTCATCTTGTTGTGGCATTTTCAATTGATTCCCCTGGGAGACCTGCTCTTTTCTGAAGAAAATGGAGGAGGAGGAGGAGGAGGAGGAGGAGCAGTGGATCTTGGGGGAAGGGGACTATAGTACAGGGGAAAGAAAAGAATGAGGGAGGGAAACTGCAGTCAGGATGTATTGTGTGAGAGGATAATAAAACGAGTATAGGAAAAGAAAAAGAAAATCTGAAAGCTCAAACATTAAGGTACATCTGAACATCAACAACAGAGGTGTAATTATTTCTAAGGATAGCAAACACTGAGAACAAATGAAATTTCTCCAGATACTATCATAAGGATTCAGTGCAATTTCATGTCATTTGTATGGCGAAAACTTAAATAGAGAGGCTGCTGGCTGAAAGCTAAGAAGGGGCAAAGCAATGTGGACACTAAAACAGAATTCTACAAAGAGATCAAGAATAAAGATATCTTATGATCTATGAAAAACAGGAGGAAGTCAGAAAAGTAGGAAGGAATATTTAGGGAAAAGCTGCCTTATGGGAGGAAGATAGTAGATGTGGCATATAAGGGTAGACATGCTTAAGCAGTGAAGATCATGGAATTATCATGGGGATCACATGGTCAGAGGAGGGGTAACCCAAAGGAAGCATGTATGAAAAACTCACACAAAGTCTACCATCTCATAATCCAATTAAAATATAATGGGAGAGATAGATAGATAGTAGAATACATGTGACATACTGTGACACATTACAATGTTTACAACGAGAGTTTTTACTTTTCCTCTGTTGGGGAGAAGTTGAAAGGGTAGAAAAAGGGTACAAGGGGAAGGGGAGATGACTGGGATTGGGAAACATGATGTGAAATTTACAAAGAACCAGTAATTCTTTTTAACATTCATGGTTGGGAGGTCATAAGGTCAATGATAGAATATGCTATTGTTATTTTGCTAAATGGTCATGTTGCCAAATTGACTTTTAAATCCCTAGAGTGCTTTCAATCTTAGTCAGAGAAGATTCTTTGTCATTAGACAGCAACCAATGCAGAAACTAGTAACTGGCAAAAACACTTATAAGAAATTGCAAGTGCATCAAATATAACATCATTATCAATAAGGCTACTCCCTAACAAGGATCCAGGAACATCACAGGAGGTGTGGAAAAAGATGAAAAGAGCTGAAGGTTGGGAAAGAGTGCTATGAAATGCTGCCTTCAGTAGATGGCATGGTTACTGAACTCATGAACACATAGAGCTGGGGTTACTTGAACAAGATTTACCCAAGATTAATTAAGCTAACCAAAATTCCAGCATAGAAGAGGAGGAGCTCTCCAGGCCCAACTCCTAACGGAGGAGATATTGGCAGTTGATAATGTTCTTACATTAAACATATATGAGCTATATAAATTGAACTTAGTAGATTATCACACACAAAACAAAGACATGAAATAAGATGACAATGTATTGGTGATCCATGAGGCATTGGAGGTGAAATGGGTTAGGTATGACCAGATATCACTGTATGCATGTATGGAATTGTCAAATAATAAAACAAAGCTAATAAAAATAAATCTTGGCCATCCATATGGATAAAATGACATTTGCCTTGTATAGGGAACAGTTCCAGTGACTAGGGAAAAAAAGCTAAATTTTTATTTAAATTGCTGCTCAATTTAACCTTAAAAAGGCAGGACAATATGGAAATTTCCATTTGTACAAGTTACTCATCAGCTTTTAAAAAATCACAACAATTTTCTGGAATTATGAGAATACTACATCCAGAGTCTCTTTACTATTACTATCTCTATGCCCAAGGAAGTAATCTATAGTTATTTAACAATTCAGGAATATACAGTAATATAGAAAATACTGTGAGCAGAAGGTAACAAAACTATTATTATGGTTAAGAAAAGCAAGATAAAGAGAATGTGGGACCAATTTTAGAATTCAAACATGTTTGATTTTTAAAATATTGTGTGGTTTTAGCAATACATTGAAGATAACAATAAAAACATTATCACAAAACTGAAATTAGATTTATGGAAAGCATCTAACTTAAGGATGAGAAGAAAATAATGTCATCAAAAATATTATATGTGCCCTCACTGTGTTTATGATTGAAGCATAAGGAGGGAAGGGGAGAATGTATGGGGCATGAATCATATCTGAATAAACAATAAATGAACACTCTCCAAAACTGCCAAAAGATATGTTTCATATTAAAAGAGCCTAATTAGTAGAAGAAGGATAAAAGTTTAGAATATCATTTGTAAAATCAAAAGACATGCAATATGTAACAAAAGAAGTTATTTAAATATGTGAATTTCACCACAAAAAACAGAAGTATAGAACATTTTAAGCCACTAAAATATTCTTAAAGAGTATGAAAAATTTCAAATCCATTAATAATATATTTTCATAATTAAGTCAAAATAAAAAAATTGTCATCAGCAGAAGTACCTCCCATGCCGTACTAAAGAAAATTTCTCATCTTAAAAGAAATGTTAGAGACAGGTTCTTTTTCTTTTTTAATTTTTTATAATTTATTCTTGTTACATCTCAATGGTTACCCCATCCCTTGTATCCTCCCATTCTTCCCTCCCTCCCATTTTCCCATTATTCTCCTCCCCTATGACTGTTCCTGAGGGGGATTTCCTCCCCCTGTATATGCTCATAGAGTATCAAGTCTCTTCTTGGTAGCCTGCTATCCTTCCTCTGAGTACCACCAGGTCTCCCCATCCAGGGGACATGGTCAAATATGAAGCACCAGAGTATGTGTGAAAGTAGAGACAGTTTCTTAAAAGGGGAAAGGAATATTTTAGATAGCAAATATAATTAAGAATCACTTTAATATTATTTAAAACAAACAAAACTGTTGGAGTTATATATATGTATATGTAGAGATAGATATAGATAGATATAGAGATATAGTGGATGTACCCACTACAAAAAATTCAATAATATAATGTTGCTTAATATTGTACATTTTTCAAAATATCTGGATTTAGCCCATGTAAGAACTGAACATAGTGACAAGATATCTAATATCATCATATAAAAGCATTCTCAAATAAGAACACCATAATCTGTGACATGAATAAAAATATTGGAACTTAAAAGTGACTGTTTTTTATTTTGATAGTCTTTACATTTTATATTTGTAGTAAATTATGCATTTTTTAAAGATTACTTTTTAAAAATTTATGTGTATATGTGTTTGTCTAAGTATGTGCCTGTGTGTGTTGCATGTGGAAACCAGAATAGGGTATCAGATCCCTTGGAGCTAGAATAATAGGTGATTGTGAGCTGCCGGATGTGCATGTAAGGAATGGAGCTCAGGCCCTCTGGAGAAGCAACAAGCACTCAACTGCAGAGCCATCTCTTCGATTGTATATTCCACCTTGTAAAAGCACCTATAAGTGTTTCTTGGCCATTTGATGTCTCTCTGTTGAGAATTCTCTGTTTAGTTCTACAACCCATTTTCAGTTAGGTTATTTGGTGTTTAATTTCTTGAGTTCTTTGTATATTTTGGATATTAGCCTTTTGTCAGATGTAGGGTTGGTGAAGATCTTTTCCCAGTCTGCAGGCTGTCACATTGTTCTGCTGACAGGGTCCTTTGCCTTACAGCTTTTCAGTTTCATGAGGTCCCATTTATTAATTGTTGACCTTAGAGACTGAGCTGTTGGTGTTCTGCTCAGAAAGTTGTCTCCTGTGCCAATGAATTGACGGCTCTTCCCTATTTTTCTTCCAACAAATTTAGTGTGTCTAGTTTTATGATGAGGTCTTTAATGCATTTGGACTTTAATTTTGTGCAGGGTGATAAATATGGATTGATTTACAGTTTTCTACATGTAGACATCCAGTTAGACCAGCACCATTTGTTGAAGATGCTGTAATTCTCCTTTGTATGGATTTGGCTTCTTAGTCAAAAATCAAGTCATTTTCTCATTTCTACTTACTTGCACTTCCTGTTTATTTTATTCCTTTTATTTTATTATTCCTTATTATTTTATTCCAGATAATTAATTTTATTCCTTCTCAAGTTGCTGATGGGGTTGAAGACCAGATAGTTTATTTTTACAATTAAGCTTAGTTGCTTAGGGATTAAGATGTTGTTAGGTCTAGCTAGAAGTTTGTAGGTTGATAGAGATGAGATATGATAGATATTGATTTACATTCAGAGTTGTAGACTCACCCAGAGAGGAAAAATGTTTTCTCCAAGGTTGCCAAATACAAATAGGCTAAACACTATAAATGTAACATTTATATAATTCCTAATTGTTTTGGGTCCTTCTTGCTATACGTAGTTATTGTATATATGGGTAATAATATAAATGTATATGCAAAAGTAAAAAACTAAATTAAATTTAAAAACACAAAAAGCATATATATAATTCAAATTCTAGAATTAGTTAAAACTCTTTGTGAATATTTTTTATTTTTGTGATTATAACATAATTATATCATTTCCCCTTTCCTTTCCTCCCTCCAAACTTCCCATATGCTGCTCCATGCTCTCTTTTAAATCATGACATTTTCTCCCATTAATTGTTGATCCATGCATATATGTATATACATATTTATCTCTAAATATAACTGCTTTGGTCTACATAATGTCATAGGTATGTATATTTTCAGGGTGACCATGTGGTATTGGGTAGCCAGTTGGTGTGCTCTTTCCTGGGGAAGGTCATGTCTCCCATCAGCTTAGTTGCTTGTAATTCTTTGTGTAGGGTAAAGACCTCATGGGATTTTTCTTGTCCACTTTGGATTGTCTGTTGTTTGTGTCCTCATAGATTTCCCTCAGGCAGTCAGTCATGTCAGTGAAAAATGATGGGTGTAGCTTCTGTCATTTCTAGGAAACACAATCTCATAGCAGACATCCTGATCCACTGACTCACAAGTACATAGTTATTCTTTTGTAGTCATATTGCCATTTCAAAGATGTAGTTGAATTCCCTAGAGTGATACTACTTTATCCAAATATAATGCAGCATGCTTTCAAAGATACATACTGCACTTATATTTCTGACCCTGAATGTTATTGCATTTCAAAAACTGGCTAGGGTGATATTTTAATCCTTTAATAGATTTTTCAAGCCCATTTCTAAAACCTCAAGTCATTGGTTGCATGATGAAAATTTTTATTTTGATGAACCGGCAAATTATTTCAAGAGCAAGTTAATAAAAAATGCCATCATCTTATGAATCAAGGATTTTGAAATGGAGACAAGATTCTAAGGCTATTTTTAATAAATATTTTCAAGTAGTTTATATCTAAAGTCAGAGCACTTCCTTAATATTACTACTAGGGACAATTCACAACTTAATATTAATTGTATTTATAAATGATTCATAAGTGCTATATTAAAATCAGACCTCAGTCAGTTACGCAGGGAATCACTGGCCTCTTTTCCCTGCGTCTTTTGTAATATCATCATCACATTTTAAAATGGAAAAAGCTGAGCCTGTTCAGCCAATTGATGGGCACTGTCAAGATGTTATCTACTCTGACTCCAACGAATTTTAAACCTACTCACGTGACAGTTTAAAAGCATCATTTTTTGATAAAGTGCCCCATTTTATCTCATCCACCAGACTATAAAAATCATTAACACCGGAAAAAAAACAGAAAACGAAATAGAGTTGAAAAAGCAAAAAGAGAGCAATGCACGTTTAAAGCTTCTGAGGATACCTAGCTCAAGATGCAGAGTGGGGGTGGTATAAGAGTAAATAATATGGATACAGAGGGAAAAAAAGAGTAAATAATATGCTATTGGAGAAAGAGCAGCCACTACGCCAGCAAATAAAGCTGGGAAAAATAAACACACACATGTAAGAGCCGCTGGGTACAATGAAGAGTAAGGGAAATGTACCAAAAATGTTCTAAATAAATACTTTGTAAAACAATGCAATTAAAAAAAAAGCCAACTCACCAGCAAAGTCAGTCAGTATCGACATCTCTATGTCTAAACCCATAATAACCTCACTGTATTGCAGTAGTACTTGTTCCTATTTGTGAAACTGGTCCCTTCTTCCAATAAAGTTAGTCTGTCACTAACGATTACTAATAATTCTAAACACAAGTATTTTTACATCATAGTCAAAATACTTGATATTGCATCTCTCTAATAACACTAATATCACTCAGCAATGAGCACATCTGCTGGTTTTGATCATCAGTCTGTGATGAACTTCAATGACAATGTGTCACTTAACTCTCAAATCCATCCTGTTCTTAAATGAATTCTATGAATTTAATACCATTATTTCCGCTCTTAAAGTTCAGAGAGCTAAGACACAAAAAGAGCTAAGAAATAAGAAGACCATTTCAACCCACAAGTCTAACATCTATGTTTATATAAACCTTGAGTATTTGCTTGGTTTAAATCATTTCCATGGCAAGATCCATAACTGGATATTTTATCATACTTATTAAGGAAAGTACCAGCTATTTCTTTTAAAAAGGAAGGTTTTAATTACACAAGAATATGTGTTAATCTTGTTCACAGTGTGTGAAAACAGAATAGTTGAAGGCATGTATGGAGCTGAATTTTGCTCATTCCGATGTAAGGTAATAAATTATTCAATGTAAGTTAAACACACAAGGTAGAATGAATAAAGTTCTTCAAGAAATGAATAAAGAACCAAATGACAGTCCAACCACCATAGATAGCCCAAAAATGAGAGAGAAGTCCAATGAGCTTTCTAATAATTCTGACAAGGCAAGCACTACCAGAGCTGAAATTTGTCCAACCAAAAGTAAACACATTCAACTATCACAATCTGTATTGTGTTAACCTATTCAGATTCATAATTTCCCTAAAGGGACCAAAGAGCTTTCACCATCCCAACTATAAGCTAAATGCACATGTTGAGGTTGCCAGGAATTCAATCATGAACATTTGATGTGCTACATTTACAATTATAAACATTTTAAGTGATTAAATGATATATACATTTCACATAAAAATGTCAACAAAGATGCTACCTCTCTAATCAGTTACACAGGGGAAAATAAGGGTTAAGTCAACAAGGAAATAAAGATTAGAAGGAATACAGTATGTTCAAGCACACAAATGAATCTGGTCATAATGGAAATCAGGATGAGGGTTCCAGAAAAAGTTAAAAGTGTAAGTGATATATTCATAGCTATATACTGTATGAATATATACTCAAAGAAATGGAAGTAAAATAGCTATAGATGCCTAAATAGCAGCTTACTGAGGCACTATTAACAATAGACAAGCTATAATATAGGCATAAGAACCCAAAAATTGGTGACTTTATTTTAAAATGTGGTATATATACACAGTGGAACTTAATTTGACCATAAAACAGAAAATCATTCTACATTCAGAAAAATGGATAGAACTGGAGATATCATTTTAAGTGGGGAAAAAGCATGCATTACTTGACAAAATAGTTGGGTAGACCACAAAATGTGTTCTGTAACTAAAGAAAGAAATAAGGTTCAAAATATTGACCTGATACGTTGCTATTGTGGTCCCAGAATGGAGGTGAAGGACCAGTCACTCCATTTCTTCTCGTCCAGCCAGGTAGTAGGCTCTGGTCCTGTGTCATGTCGCAGAACCCATCCTCAAAGTCACATCTCCCATAACTCCAGCCTAACAAGCAATAAAAAAAATTACTTTTCACACCTTACTTTCTCCAGATTTAGATTAAGAAAGCCTAACAGAAAGGGACTGGGTTTCATTGCTCTAACTCTACTGAAGCAAACCTTTTTGTACATGACATTCTAAGAAACTACCAACACGCAAAACTTCATGAGCTCAAGGGGAAAGAGTGTCTCAGAGAGCCAGAGGACTTGGGATATTCTGTGAATTTGAGGTCCCATTAACTGAGTGACTTGACCAAAGCCTTCCAACCACAGGGAGCTTTTCCTTTCCTTGTAAGATTAGACTATTAATAGCCCACCCTGTCTCGCTCAAACAAACTGTGAGGTTTTAATAGCATTATACACACAGCGGTATTTTACAACCGTGGCATACCACAAACCATGAGGGTTACTATGACATTTACATCTTCATCTGAGTATTGATTTGCCTGCCACCTGGTGACAATAGAATTCAGGCTTCAAAAGAGCAATCACACTAGCCTCCATAAAAGCCAACTGTCTATGGAATGTATCTTTGGAACTAGACATTGGTTCTTGGTTGACTCCCAGCATTGGGGTATAAACGTTGGTGCTTTTAACATGGCATTTCTGAGTTCCCTTTCCCTTCAGATGCAACTGATTGAAGAACCTTGGGAGATACAGAATGACTTGAGAACTTGGGTTTTTCTTTGTTTTTTCTAAAAATATGTAGACTAGTATTCTTTATTCTAGTATGCAACATCAAGAAATGTCATGGCCTGAAAGTTAAAGTTTTCCAATGCAAATAGTCCCTTGCTAGCCTGTAAGCACTCCAGTGATGCTTATTCTTAAACTACCAACTCAAATGCCCTTGACTGGATTGTAGGCCTTCGCTGTGCCAGAGACTGCTCTTTGTTGAGTTCCTTCCTTCTCTAGCTGCACAAGCCATGGTGGAAGTAAATATGCTTGCTGGCTTCCAGATAATGCCTGACCATTCAGTACCAAATAACATAATTTTCATTTAGTCATTTTCAGATGAAAATATGACATAGTCATAGCTGTGTATATGGTGCATTCTCTTGATATCGTTTATGAGAATGAAACGGTAATGTAAAAGTGTGTCTTTTACCAATGCTGTGTTTTATCACCTTTACTCCTAACTACCTTATTTTGGAAGATTTTGCTGATCAGTGGGTTCTGTTACACTCGCAAGAATCTTCAGTGCTCTCTGAGAGTATCTGTTTTACTCTAATCCCCCTACAACAGTTTATATCCTCAGCAGAGTCGTGAAACTAGCAATTTTTCTCATTATAAAGAAGGGGAATATGAGATGATGTTTTCTAGATATTAAGTAACTTTAATAAACTGGGATAGCTATTGAATGATGGGTCAAGATTGGGGGCATGACTTGTTGATTCCAATTCCTAAAGCCCTACTCTGAGGAATAATTGGTTTAATTTCCTGTCCTATTTTTATTAAAGTTACTGAAAAAAATCACTAATTCTACCCAACCTAATGGAACCACTATTTTGTAGACAGTTGACATAGCTAAAAGCAAAAAATATATTAGTCTATGAATTGTGCCAAGTAAAACTCATGATTTTTCTATGGCCTTTGAAATATTTAGGTTACCTGGTTGCACAATAACTGAACTAAATTATGCAGTCACTTGTTTAAATTAGCCACATTACATATGGACAGTAGACTATAACATGTTAATTTATGCAACTCTATGCTAGGATATTCACAGAACTATGAAATCACCTACCAGTATGTTTCTCACAACATACTTGTCATTAAGCAGCACAAAATTGTGGGTTATCTACTCTACTCTGCATGCATTTGCATAAGTCTGTATCCATTTTTCAAATTATATTTTGGTTCCCAACAGTTTTTACAATGATCCATAATTCAAAACTTTTTAATCTCCATACTTCAACAATCATGTATACCATGCACACATTCTCAGAGGTGACAAACATTGGTTAATACCAAAGACTATGTTCACTACAATGACTGACTTGATGATCTGTTTGCAGAGCTCTTCCTTCTTTTTCACATGGAGGTAATGATGATTCTCAGCATGTTAAAACTAAAGAAGAATGGCTAAATAAGACATCTCTTACCTCTGAATGGTCTCAACGGGGGTTCTTTTGTTATAAAATGAATCTAATCATCACTTATTTTCAACTAAATTTGTTGGAAAAAAAGCAATCATGAGCTACTGGATTATTCAAAGGCATCCAAATTTTTCATAAGTATTCATTTTGCAATGAGTATAGAATTGCACAATTTAAACCATTTTTGTAAATTTCATAGAATTGTGGCTGCTTGGTTTTTGAATTCAATATGTGACTTAGCATTTAAATCTGAAGCTATTTGCTATAATAAAATCTGCTACTAAGTAGACTGATGCTAATACAGCTGCCAATACATTGTGTAGATTAAATCACATTTGGACAACATAATGAACAGCGAAGTACATGGGTATTTTGTAGGCCTCCTTTGTGTTCTTTTCATCTTATGAATCTCATCTTTTTGCTTTTACTTTTTTGACCACAAAGGCCAGAACTACATGAGTAAAAGAGGGAGATGCTTCCATGTTGTTTTCAAAGGTTTCCTGGAAGCCCTAATTATCTTGTGAACAAGCATCCATGAAGATCTCCTGTAAAGTTACCCCTTTACCACATGATTAAAAACATATCAAATTGTTAAAGATAGCTTCAGTCATGCTTCTGCACAAATGGGAAGCAATACGTTTTTAATTGTGATAAAAGTGCGGAAAGTCAGAAAACCCAGAACTCCATGTGATTTCAGGAAAGTATAGATCTGTGGAAACCATTAAAATATAATGTCCTCAGAAAAAAGAACACAATGTAAGAATGAGGAAAACTCCAGCAAAGAAAGAAATAAGGAAGAAAACATCAAAAGCAAATCACACATCACACGTTTCCTAGGCTCACTCAGCAAATCTCCTTTTATCTCTCACTAAAAGTTTTGGAGCACAATCATAATCTTTACTGAGTTTGTACTGTGGAAAATATTAATTACCTAAAATGTATCATTTTAAGCATATAAGCCTGTGGCATTTATTGTTATCTAGTTATTAAACTATCTTTTTAAATTTTATTTTACTTTTTTATTAATTTATTCATATTACATCTCAATTATTATCCTATCCCTTGTATCCTCCCATTCCTCCCTTCTCCTGCTTTCACCCTATTCCCCTCCCCTATGAATGTGACTGAGGGGGACCTCCTCCCCCTCTGTATGATCATAGGCTATCAAGTCTCTTCTTGGCAGCCTGTTATCCTCCCTCTTAGTTATTCATTTTAGAATGCTTTTCATTTTATCACACTGAAACATTAGACTCACCAAACAACCGACCCCTCTAATTCTAACCACCCCACATTGCCAGAAGTTCCCAGTCTACAGCATTTGTTCTATGACTAACTTACTTCATGTAGCAAAGTGTCTTCAAGATTGTCTTAAATTATAATGTGTCAGAGTCTCCTTTTATCAGAGGCTAAATATTCACACACACACATACACACACACATCATATTTAAACAATCATCTGTTCAAGGATACTGAGCAGCATTCAGCTTCAGTTATTGTGAATAACATTTCCATGAACTTGGGAAAACAAATACATGGTCAATTTCCCATTCTCTTGGCTAAGCACCCAGAAGTCTACTTTTGGAACCATTTGGCAATTGTGCGTCTATATTTTTTAGAAATTTATATCTATTTTCCAATGTATCTGTAAGAATTTACATCCCCATAACCAAAGTATGTGTCCCAGTTTCTACATATTATAACCAATATTTCTTGTTTTCTAAAAGATTTTACTAGTTGCCTTTACAAGTTACCTCAATGAATGTGAACTAAAATCTCTATCTCAAGGTGACTTGAAGAGCACTTCTTTAGTCATTAGTGACTTCGAGGTCATTTTTATTTGTTTCCTGGATATCTCCTGTGGAGAAATGTCTATTCAAGTTCTTCACTGAATTTTAAATGAAGTTGATAGTTTGGGCTTTTTTTCTGTTGAGTTGTAGTTCTTTTTATTCCTTGACCCCAATCCTTCACTGTATGTATGATTTGTAAATATTTCTCCTGTTCTGTGGATTGCCTCCTCTGTTCTATGGATTGCCTCTCCTGTTCTGTGGATTGCCTTTGCAACCTGTTCATAGTTTAGACAACAACAGAAACAACAGAAAGCCTACAAACTCATGGAAACTGAACAACTAAACAATAAAAAAAATTAATTAAAGACTTCATGGAATCCAATGAAAATGAAGGCACAATGTACCAAAACTTACGGGACATAATAAAAACAGTGCTAAGAGGAAAGCTTATAGTATTATGCACTCTTATAAAGAGAGTGGAGAGATCTCATACTAGCAACTTATCAGCACACCTGAATGTTCCAAAACAAAAAGAAGCAGATGCACCCAAGAGGAAGAGACAGCTAAAATCTATCAAACTCAGAGCTGGAATCAATAAATTAGAAACAAAGAGAATCATTCAAAGAAGCAACAAAACCAAGAGCTGGTTCTTTGAGAAAACCAACAAGATAGACAGACCCTTAGCCAAGCTAACTAAAATGCAGAGGAAGAGTACTCCAATCAATAAAATCAGAAAATAAAAGAAAGACACAACTACAGATACTGTGGATTGAAAGAATCATTAGGTCTTACTTCAAAAGTCTGTATTATCAAAGAATTTGAAAATCTAAATGAAACAGATAATTTTTCCTGTTGAGTTGTAGTTATTTTTATGTCCTTGAGACCAATCTTTCACCAGATGTATGATTTGTAAATATTTCTTCCATTCTATGGATTGCCTTCTCAATCTGTTGGTAGTACTTTTGATGATTAAATGTCTTTTATTTTAACAGAAGTCAATGTATCCTTTTTGAACATCCCTTTTTTATGTTACAATAAAGAAGCTTTATCTCTCTTTTCTTCCAAGATTGATAAATAGAGCCTTACATTAGAGCTTCAGTCAATGTATTTTGAATTAACATTCAGTTTTCATTCACCCATTCAATCAGTAAGCCAGTAGTTGCTGAATCTCCCTAGTAGTAACTGATCCTAAGAAGCACTCTTTGAGAAATAAAACAACTCAAGTTTCTTGCCTAATACAGAAAATATTTTGATTTTTATAATTATTTCAAAATATTAGAGAGGCTGTTAAAAGGAGGGATTTCCTTTAGGCACACTAAATTATTTTTGTAGCTTAAAAAAAAACTTCCACAAGGGTTGGCCCCACCAAAATTTTTAATTTTTTATTGTAAGGCTTCTTCTGTTCAGATTATGTTATTCTACAAAATAAGAGAAACTAAAATTCTGAGTAGATTTATATTCTCTCTCAGAAAGGTTCTTTATTGGACTGCCAATGCCCAAACGTAGTGAGAATTGTTTTCGTTTCAGTGTTCTTGCAGCCCAGAGCATGACCAGTTTCGGACAAATCACACTACAGACAAAATGCTAATAATTCACATTTCATATAATTCATCATGTTTTTCATCTTTCCATTGCCTATTGTGAGCAAAAATATTTCAGCACTATAAAACAGCTCTAGCTATCAACATATATTTAAGAGAGTGATTTATAGCCTACACATGGATGGATCCACGTCTACTCCTTCAACAGTTGCCCAGAAGGAAAGGTCCCTGAGAGTGCTACTTGACATAAGGAGGATTTTGTGAAGACTGTTTTCAAAATAACAGATGGGCACATTTACAAGAAAGAAAATAATTCATGCCAGGTTTAAGTGCACTTTAAGGTTGATTTTTTTTTTCTTTGAGCAAGATCCAATTCAATTCTCTTACAAGGGAAAAAACATGTTTTGGGAGAAAGAAATGAACTAGAATAGAAATAATAAAGGTTGATATTGAAATATTTATTTAGCTACAACACATGGCACAAATTAAATATATATTTATATGTTTATCATTAGTTGAAGTGCAGTGGTTTGAATAGGACTGGCCCCACAGACTCATATATTTGAATCCTTGACACTATTGGCCAGAAAGGTTTTGAGAAGAATTAGGTATGTTTTTGCCAGAGTAGGTGGATCACGGAGGTTTGAAAAATCAGTGCCAAGCCCAGTCTCTCCACACTGTCTGTCTCCAATTTGCAGAAAGGATGTGAGTGCCCAGCTCTACTCCAGCACCATGCTTTTATGCCTGTAGCTATGCTCTCAACTAATGGTAACAGAATCATCTTATGGAACTGTAAGCAAGGCCAAAATTAAATGTTTCCTTTTGGAAGTTGGATTGTGTTTTTTTCCACAGCACATATGGTTAGTATGTTTTCAAACAGAATAGTATAGTAACTAACAGAGAATTTGGTACCAGTAGTACAGTATTGTTGGGACAGGCTTGACCATGCTATTTTACGGAGTGTGTATTACTTTTGTGCTTTGATCTAAAAAATCAGTTGAATACTATAGGTGGGATGTAACAGGTGATCCTCAAAGCTTGGAATATAGTAGTGCTGAGAGCAATGTGGCCTACAGAGGCACAGCTCAAGAGGTTTCCACATCCTTCACGTTAGCCACAAGCAATATAAAATATTTAGGAGTTACTCTAACTAAGCAAGTGAAGGACTTGTTTGAAAAAAATTTCAAAACTCTGAAGAAAGAGATTGAAGATGACATGAGAAGATGGAATGATCTTCCTTGCTCATGGATCGGGAGAATTAACATAGTAAAAATGGCCATCCTACCAAAAGCAATCTACAGATTCAATGCAATCCCTATCAAAATACCTACACAATTTTTAAAGGACATTGAAAGTTCATTTCTGAACTTCATATGGAAAAACAAAAAACCCAGAATAGCTAAAACAATCTTGTACAATAAACGGTGCTCCGGAGGAATCTCCATACCTGATCTCAAACTGTACTATAAAGCAATAGTAATTAAAACAGCATGATACTGGCACAGCAACAGGCTGGTTGATCAGTGGAATTGAATCGAAGACCCAAATATGAATCCACACACATACGGTCACTTGATTTTTGACAAAGAAGCTAAACCCATTCAATGGAAAAAGAATAGCATCTTCAACAAATGGTGCTGGTCTAACTGGAGGTCTATGTGTAAAAAAATGAAACTGGACCCATATTTGTCACCTTGCACAAAACTCAAATTCAAGTGGATTAAAGACCTCAACATAAAACCAGAGACACTAAGTCACTTAGAAGAAAAAGTGGGGAAGAGCCTGGAACATATTGGCACGGGAGACAACTTCCTGAACAGAACATCAACAGCCCAGGCCTTAATGTCAACAATTAATAAATGGGACCTCATGAGGCTGAGAAGCTTCTATAAGGCAGGAGACACTGTCAAGAGAACAAAGCGACAGTCTACAGACTGGAAAAAAAATCTTCCCCAACCCTACATCTGACAAAGGTCTAATATCCAAAATATATAAAGAACTCAAGAAATTAAACACCACCAAACCAAATAACCCAATTGAGAAATGGGGCTTGGAACTAAACAGAGAATTCTCAACAGAGGAATATCAAATGGCTGAGAAACACTTAAAGAAATGCTCAACCTCCTTAGTCATCAGGGAAATGCAAATCAAAACAACTCTGAGATTCCATCTTACACCATCAGAATCAAAAATTCAAGCAACACCACATGATGGCGAGGATGCAGGGAGAGAGGAACACTCCTTCATTGCTGGTGGGAATGCAAACTAGTACAGCCACTTTGGAAATCTATCTGGTGCTATCTCAGAAAAATGGAATAGGGCTCCTCAAGACCCAGCTATTCCACTCCTTGGAATATACCCAGAAGATGCTCCAGCACACAACAAGAAAATTTGCTCAACCATGTTCATAGCAGCCTTATTCATAATAGCCAGAACATGGAAACAGCCTAAGTGTCCCTCAGTAGAAGAATGGATAAAGAGACTGTGGTACATATACACTATGGAATACTACTCAGTTATTATAAACAAGGAATTCCCGAAATTTGTGGACAAATGGATTGAGCTAGAACTGATCATAATGAGTGAGTTAACCCAGAAGCAGAAAGATTCAAATGGTATATACTCACTTATATCTGCATACTAGCCCAAGGGGCATGTCCCATGAAAGCCTTCCCTTACCAGGAAACTGGGAAAGAGGGGAGGACATCCTATTGGGACTCTAGATGAGAGAAGCATGGGAGAATAGCAAAGTAGAAGGATCCAGAGGGTCCTAGAAACCTACAAGTAGAACATTATGAAAGGCAGATTTGGGCCCAGGGGTCCCATCAAACTAAGGCACCAGCCAAGGACAATACAGGAGGTAAACTTTAAACCCCTACCCAGATCTAGCCAATGGACAGAACATTCTCCACAGTTGAGTGGAGAGTGGGATATGACTTTCTCACGTACTCTGGTGCCTCACATTTGACCATGTCCCCTGGAGGGGGAGACCTGGTGGCATTCAGAGGAAGGACAGCAGGTTACCAAGAAGAGACTTGATACCCTATGAGCATATACAGGGGGAGGTAATCCCCCTCAGGAACAGTCATAGGGGAGGGGAGTAAGGGGAAAATGGGATGGAGGGAAGAATGGGAGGACACAAGGGATGGGATAACCATTGAGATATAACAAGAATAAATTAATAAAATTTAAAAAAAAAAAAGAGGTTCCAAGGGTAGCAGTATTAACAACTGGGATAAGGACCATTCTTATGATTTTAATACATAATATGCCTGCTTTCTGCCCTTGTCCAAAAATCTCTGGAGAGGTAAACTAAAGAGTTTTGGGCTAGCAGGAGATTTCAAACCAGCCTAGTACTGATGGTGTCACATAGTTATTAGTGACAACTTATGCAGATCTACAGTGAAAAAGAGCAAGCAGAGCAAAAATATAAAATGTATAATTGGAGAAAAATATTACCAGGTAAAAATTAATATTAGGCTCAAGCCCTACACTCAAGGAAATGAGTTTAAGGGAAGGCTTAATGCTTAATGCAATTAAGGGTGTGCTCTCCTCAGGGAAAGCCCTCACCTAGCTAATCCTTCAACTTGTGAAAAGGAAAAGGCCCAAGGGATTTGCTTCACCTAAAAATGAAGTACAAAGGACAGTTGTGCAAATTTAATTCAATAATAAAGCCAGGCTCCAGTCCAAATAAGCAGAACTTGACAGCATCAGCCACATAGGTCTGGACTTGGGGTCGTGAAGGGTATAGGAGTAGAGAGATTGTTGCTTAAGTCCTTTTATGTCCTTTACCATCAGTCACGAAGCTGAAAGATTTTGAGTTCTTCCTGATGGGTTTCTTGCATGATAGGTGTTTCCACATTAGGCCTCCTTTTCTCTCATTTGGGTAATATACATTCCATGTCATTGGTATGTTTGAAGTATGTAATTTTCATTTTTATTTTACATGGAGTTACAATAATTAAGAGATAGTCTCGAGTCCCACTATGCACCTCTTCCTCCAATTTGAAATGGTAATATATGGTCTGTGTTATTCTGCGTTGTAAGTACATCATTTACAGTTTTATTCTACATGGGGTTAAACATTGACAGATTGCCTTTAGGTTCAGAAGAGATTTAAGAATTGGATCTTTCTTTCTTTCCTTCTTTCTTTCTTTCCTTCTTTCTTAACCACATCCCCTCGGGCTTATTTGTATATTAAGGACTCCTGGACAGTATTTTCTAGTCCTTCAGTCACACAATTCTGAAGAAGTTGACCTTTCTATTTCTCAGACGGAGGATTTGAGCCACAGAGGCCTTAGACGTTTTCTCTCCTCAGGTTACAGAAACTTGTAAATGGGGTGGTCAGCTATGGGATGCCAACCGTTGGGAAAACCAGAGGTGACTCTGAAGTCCCCTCTACACTTGGTCCATGCTGGAGTCACACTGCGGCCTCCTAAATTCTACCTACTGTTGGTAACATCAGGATTAGCTAGTGCCTAATTGCTTGTAATTTTGCTCCTCCAATAGTCTTGAGACTGTGGAAGATACCTGAGACTTTTGACATTGGATTAAATTCATTTTGTGAACAAGTATGTGGTCGGGGGCCAGAGAGTAGAATGTGATGGTGAGAAGCCCCCCCCCCCAATCTCATATGTTTGAATGCTTGGTCTATAATGTGTGCAGTTGTTTGAGAAAGTTTAGACAGTGTAGTCTTCTTGGATGATGTATGTCACTTGGGGTAGGCTGTGCGGCTTTAAAGCCCATGCCAGGACCAGTCTTTCTCTGTCTCTGTCCCTGTCTCTGTCCCTGTCTCTGTCTCTCTCTCTCTGTCTCTCTCTGTCTCTCTCTGTCTCTCTCTCTGTCTCTCTCTTTCCCTCTCTCTCTCTCTCTCTCTCTCTCTCTCTCTCTCTCTCTCTCTCTCTCTCTCTCTCTCTCTCTCCCTCGC